>NW_028324176.1:3175000-3349117 GCF_054372755.1 Phalangium opilio | reverse complement strand
ACCCTATAGTCCTAAAAAATTGTGCTTCTTCCCTATCCAAACCACTGCATGCTCTCTTTACCTTATCCTTACCTGAAGGCGCATTGCCGCGTGATTGGTGCACAGCGCGTGTTACCCCTATCTATAAGGGGAAGGGAAAAAGTGATGGCGCTCTTTACAGACCTATTAGTCGTACTTCTACAGTTTGTAAGGTTTTGGAAAAATGCATTCGCACCCCGCTGTTAAAGTTCGTTAGCCCCGTCCTCATGGCACAGCTGGGGAATCGGCTCGTTTCGTGGTTAATCAAGTCATCGTCAAATACGGCGCACCCCGTGACCTAATCTCTGATCGGGGTACAGAATTCCTCAACAAAACAGTCAGAGATTACCAAACTCTTCAGTGTCAACCTCCACCTCACCACGGCATATCACCCCCGAACCAATGGTCTTGTTGAACGCTTCAACAAAACTCTTGCGGACATGCTATCACCGTACGTTTCCGAGAGTTACAAAGACTGGGACCGTTTCCTTCCGTATTTAGTATTCGCATACAACAGCTCCGGGTATTCCCATTTTTTCTTATCCATGGTTATGACACAGACCTAATGCTAGACGCCGCCCTGGATCTTCCGGCCTCAACGCTTCAGTCACAATTCGGACTGATAAAATCGTATACGCTCACCGTGAACGTTCCATCGCGGCAGACCGCCATGCCATGGCCCAAACTAAAAGCATAGCTTTTTTTGACACTACCCGTCGCGCTTGTACCTATAAAGATGGAGATCTTGTATTCGTGTAAAAACCCTCGCCGGGCCCCGGGTCGAAGTGAGAAACTTCTTCACCAATACAGTGGCCCTCACAGGATTTTACGAGAAACCGCCCAAAATGATTATGAAATTATGGACTCTAGTGGCAAGAAAACCGACATTGTCTCCGCTGAATGGCTCAAAACCTACCTACAACGTCTCGACTTCGAAGGATCCCCCGGACCCCGTCGCGTTTCATTCCATACGTCAAGTAGCACCTGCATGTTTTCGCCCAACACGCCCCCGATACTATTTCGACACCAGCCATACCAATCGACTCTGGTTCCAACAATTCTCACCCCCCTCGACGCTCGATCCGCATTCGTCTTTCCCCCGATCGGTTATCCTACCCTTCCTAAAAGCAAAGTTCAAAAAAAAGACAGAGAGAAAAAAGGGGGAAGGAAAAATAAATACATCCCCATGGCAAACGTCCCTCCGTTATCCGGTCTTACCGACTCCATCGTCAGTTTACACTCCAGTTATAATCACAACCATCTTATTTCCGCCCGCCTTAGACCTCTCGCACTAATGCCGCCAAAACCGTGTACTCTCCGTCGCCGTCAAGGCTATCGAGCCGAGCTCCAGAAACTTCGCACTTCAGACCCCCTACACCCCAGCGTTATTAGAGCTTTCTTTCGCGAGAATGTTGCCGTCAAGCGCTACGATATTGCCTTCGCCGGCAGTCCCCACATTGAAGACAGACCCAATCACCCGTTTCGGTATTACCATCCCCACGACGGACCTCCATCTCCTCGACGAATCCAAAGCCACTACTGTCCCTCAGTCCGTCCTCAATGTCTACATGAAGTATTTACTATCGTCCAGCCAACGCGCTGTCTTCATCTTCGATTCGACCTTTACCGACGCCATACACGCAACAGAAACCATCCTGCTATTTCATCACCCGCCGGAGGACAGCGACATTTTAGTCAAGATGCGCTACTGCTACCATGTTTCCACAACCACCGATATCACCTCGTATATGTAGACCTAATAGTATTTAACATCACCGTGTTTGGCACTACCCCGTCTCCAGCCTACCTAGGTTTCCGGGTTCGCTCGTACCTATCACAGGAAATCCGCCTCCAAGGGATACTCAACTTCGACCTCTCGGAATTCCCAACCAAGTTCCGGGCCTTGCCGTCCTCCATCACTCCCTCCGAAGACGGTCTACTCACCTTTGAAGTTGCCATTTGTCTCCTGCACGGCCTCCCGCTCCTGTGTTGGTTATACAATTGTTTTAGGAAATTTACTGTTGCTGAAAGATATGCGGGTGAGTTTCGAATAAAAACACTTAAAAATGTTTTTTTAAGTATTTAACCTGAAGCGGTTGCTTGAAAATCGTTGGACTGGACACTTAGAAACAGTTACTATAGTTGTTGAAAACTTCCGCGATATTGTCTCAGTTTTAGAAGAAGTGACTAAATAGGTTTCACTATCTGGTGAAACAATCGTAGAAGCCAAGGGTGTATTGAAGGCTATGAAAGAATTCTAGGAGAGCGGTCGCTCTCTTAGATAAGACTTGATACTGCCTGTAATGATAAAGGAGGATTCTTTGATTGGCCGTAACTTTTTTCGTATTGTGTTTGCCGCTTTGAAATTTTTCCAGTGAACTAAAATTTGGGCCCTAATTTTGTGGTTAAAATTTCAAAGAGATCCAACTAATAGTTAATTCTAAAATGAAAAAAGTTGTTAAGGGTGGTTTTAGAATCCATAAAATTAATCCGACATTTGGTGAAAGATACAATATTCTTCCATAGAGATAACATGGGATTTTTTTGAAAAATGACCTTAATTGGGATCGTGTATAAAGAAAACTATTCATTCGATACGTTTGGGAACCATCTTAAATGAAAGATAACAGTCCATAGATGTGCCTTTTCTTAGTTTCATTAAGATTAATTAAGTTTAAGTATTGATTTTTATCATTATTAACACATACCTTGACTTACGTTGTTTTGGGGATTGGAATTACGGCGTTTTACCACTGTTAGAGACACGCATTTTAGCCCTAATTTTTTATATTGGACTTACTGCGTTTTTGTCGTGATTCACGCCGTTAGAGGGATATTAAGCAAGAAAAACATGGCGTTTGAGCTCTTGTAGGTGCTTAGCCTGGGTGTTTGTGGGTACTTGTGGGTGCTTGTAGGTACTTGTGGGTGCTTGTAGGTACTTGTGGGTTCTTGTAGGTACTTGTGGGTACTTGTGGGTGCTTGTAGGTGCTTGTGGGTTCTTGTGGGTGCTTGTAGGTTCTTGTGGATACTTGTAGGTGCTTGTAGGTACTTGTGGGTACTTGTGGGTGCTTGTAGGTACTTGTGGGTTCTTGTGGGTTCTTGCGGGTGCTTGTAGGTGCTTGTGGATACTTGTAGGTGCTTGTGGATACTTGTAGGTGCTTGTGGATACTTGTAGGTGCTTGTGGGTCCTTGTAGTCACTTGTGGGTACTTGTGGGTGCTTATAGGTGCTTGTGGGTTCTTGTGCGTTCTTGTGGGTGCTTGTGGGTTCTTGTGGGTGCTTGTGGGTGATTGTAGGTTTTTGTGGGTTCTTGTGGGTGCTTGTGGGTACTTGTGGGTGCTTGTGGGTGCTTGTAGGTACTTGTGGGTTCTTGTGGGTACTTGTGGGTGCTTGTAGGTGCTTGTGGGTGCTTGTAGGTGCTTGTGGGTTCTTGTGCGTACTTGTGGGTGCTTGTGGGTACTTGTGGGTGCTTGTGGGTGCTTGTAGGTACTTGTGGGCTCTTGCGGGTACTTGTGGGTGCTTGTAGGTACTTGTGGGTTCTTGTGGGTACTTGTGGGTGCTTGTAGGTACTTGTGGGTACTTGTAGGTACTTGTGGGTTCTTGTGGGCACTTGTAGCTACTTGTGGGTTCTTGTGGGTGCTTGTGGGTGCTTGTAGGTACTTGTGGGTGCTTGTAGGTACTTGTGGGTGCTTGTAGGTACTTGTGGGTACTTGTAGGTACTTGTGGGTACTTGTGGGTACTTGTAGGTACTTGTGGGTACTTATGGTTACTTGTGGGTACTTGTGGGTACTTGTGGGTGCTTGTAGGTACTTGTAGTACTTGTGGGTACTTGTAGGTACTTGTGGGTGCTTGTAGGTACTTGTGGGTACTTGTAGGTACTTGTGGGTACTTGTAGGTACTTATGGGTACTTTTAGGTACTTGTGGGTGCTTGTAGGTGCTTGTGGGTGCTTGTAGGTGCTTGTGGGTACTTGTAGGTCCTTGTGGGTACTTGTGGGTACTTGTAGGTACTTGTGGGTACTTGTGGGTACTTGTAGGTACTTGTGGGTACTTGTAGGTACTTGTGGGTACTTGCAGGTACTTGTGGGTACTTGTAGGTACTTGTGGGTACTTGTAGGTACTTGTGGGTACTTGTAGGTACTTGTGGGTACTTGTAGGTACTTGTAGGTACTTGTGGGTACTTGTAGGTACTTGTAGGTACTTGTGGGTACTTGTAGGTACTTGTGGGTACTTGTAGGTACTTGTGGGTACTTGTAGGTACTTGTGGGTACTTGTAGGTACTTGTGGGTGCTTGTGGGTTCTTGTAGGTACTTGTGGGTACTTGTGGGTGCTTGTAGGTACTTGTGGGTGCTTGTGGGTGCTTTTAGGTGCTTGTGGGTGCTTTTAGGTACTTGTGGGTGCTTGTAGGTACTTGTGGGTACTTGTAGTTACTTGTGGGTACTTGTAGGTACTTATGGGTACTTGTAGGTACTTGTGGGTACTTGTAGGTACTTGTGGGTGCTTGTAGGTACTTGTGGGTGCTTGTAGGTACTTGTGGGTACTTGTAGGTACTTGTGGGCGCTTGTAGGTACTTGTGGGCGCTTGTAGGTACTTGTGGGCGCTTGTAGGTACTTGTGGGTGCTTGTAGGTACTTGTGGGCGCTTGTAGGTACTTGTGGGCGCTTGTAGGTACTTGTGGGTGCTTGTAGGTACTTGTGGGTGCTTGTAAGTACTTGTGGGTACTTGTAGGTACTTGTGGGTACTTGTGGGTACTTGTAGGTACTTGTGGGTACTTGTAGGTACTTGTGGGTACTTGACCCGGGTGCTTGTCCCGGGTACTTGTGGGTGCTTGTAGGTACTCATGGGTACTTGTAGGTGCTTGTAGGTACTTGTGGGTGGGCGCCTCGCGTTTCAATAAATGATTGGTAAAAATTGTATTATGTTAATTACAATAAGAATACAAACTTTTATTGATTTACGCTTTTTTTTGAAGTATCATTATAAATAAATGTCTAATTGAGCTAAAGTTATGGTCTCCTTTATATATGTTTCTGCTTAGTGCAGATTTTGAAAATGTAAAACAGTTTCTTAACATTCTTAATTAAAATGAAGACTGAAGGAACAGATATTAATCAAAAATGTCTTGATTAGAATCAAGACCTAAAAAGTATCGATAAGACTGAGGGTATCACTTGTCTGAAGGATCAGATATTAATTTTTCTTTTCAATTGAAACTTATATGCATGCTTAAGAAAAAACAACGTTCCATTACCGTTTTCCGTTGAAATAAATTATTTTACTGGTAATCAATTTCAAAAATTTACTTATCTCGGCTTTTCGACCACAATTCCATTCCCCGAAAACATTTTATCATTACATTAATTACTTTTGGGAGATAACGCGTCAAAAAAACCTATAAAACAATAAAAAAAACTGTAATAGCGGTCTGTTTAGCCATGACAACAACCTTTTAAAAGTTACAAGGACTATATAACCCTTTCGAGACTAACAGGACCTGAGCAAACTGTAGCTTAACCTGCTACTAGTACGACCAGAGAGAATTGATGTAAACTGGATTTGAAATTTCATCATGTGCGACCTGCGGCCCAGAAATTCTCCCATAGTCCCAGTGTGTGTAGAACATAATTTTTTCGCTGTTATCTGCCAAAATCAATCTTTCTAGGTAGTGGCGCCTCCTCACTTGAATTTTTCACGATATATTAAGGTTTGAACGAACAAAATTCTAGATTACTATTTTCACTACCATGTCCCTCTGCTACCTTGAAGCAAACTTTCCTCTCTTTTTGCTGCTCATTACCGGTGCCATTCTCTTGAATTTCTGTTCGTTAAAACTACTATGATGAGTTTATTTCTTTCAAACCAAAATATAAAAAAATGGATTCTTTTTCCTTTTGTGCTACTTAGAATTTACAAATGTATATAACGTTGTGCCGTGCCATATCAAATAGTCTCTAACCATTGTTAGAAACTAGAGAGAGAAACTGGGCAGTAACACTGATCATGCCCTGAACTATGAGAAAGAACAATACGACGGTTCACTAAAGTACACTCGATATTACATCATTTTGCAAAACAGCGAGTAAAAATGTTACTGTCCCTATTGAATTTGGCGCCATTGGTTTTAGAATAAATAAAATGTTCCACTGCGAAGCGTGCCGGTCACGACTGGGGATGTTACGTCTTTAAGAACCTTTTAAAACGCAAAACCATACACGTGCTCTCCCAAAAGTAATTAATGTAATGATAAAATGTTTTCGGGGAATGGAATTGTGGTCGAAAAGCCGAGATAAGTAAATTTTTGAAATTGATTACCAGTAAAATAATTTATTTCAACGGAAAATGGTAATGGAACGTTGTTTTTTCTCAAGCATGCATTTAAGTTTCAATTAAAAAGAAAAATTAATATCTGATCCTTCAGACAAGTGATACCCTCAGTCTTATCGATACTTTTTAGGTCTTGATTCTAATCAAGACATTTTTGATTAATTTGACTTCAGATTTCTAGCTGTCTTAACAAAGAATGTTTTAGGTAAATATGAATCTGTTTTAAGAAAGTATGATTCGATCTAATTTTCCATATAAGTGTTTTATACACTTATTTATTCCTTAATATAAGCAGAAATATTTGCACTAGCAAATAAGCACCTTCAAAATTCGGATTGCGATTTGTTAAGCGGCTTAAACTTAATCGAAATAACGATGAACAACTTCGAACTGAAGCCAAGTTTGATAAAATGCTTGAAGACGCTACAGCTCTCAGCCCTGATAGTCACAACCCATCAATTATAACATCCACAATTTGTGCCACTGAAGAGACATCGATGGCCTCGTATGTTCCAAAAAAGCGTGCGAGAAAGATGAATTCCAAATTTTCTAACAGTATCGTTTTGTGTTCGGTTGGCCAATCACAAGACATCGAATTATCACCGGAACGTTCTATGAAGAGACTTTTTTAAAGTACAATCGATTCAGAAATAACTGGCAGGTTTTCCGAAAGAAATAAAGCTTTATCTCTTGCTTTTACCACTTTGGTACCTAAATCACCCTCTTTTTTGGACATCGATAAACTTTACCGTTAGTTTATTATCTAAATATTAATATTAACGACTTAAGAAAAGAAATAACACTCGGCCATGCTTATATTTTATGAAACGTAGCGCACGATGATAGCAAATTACTGCACTCTTAAAATCAAAGGTGGGATTTAGCACCTTTTGTCTCAATTTTGACGGGTCCAAAAACAACACCTTTAATGTAGTTAAATAACGCCTCTGAAAGTTTTAAATCGCCCATTTTCAACACTTTGCGTCTTAAAAATATTTTCCCCCGACACATTTATTACACCTTATAAAGCTTTATCTTACACGTTTAAGAACCATATATTTAAAATGTGTTCTTTAAGTGTCTGTATGTTTTTCTAATATTCTTCAAAAGGCGTCAATTTTGGCTTGTTGTGTGAAATAGTGCAGAAAAGGAATATTACACTCTTGAAACAAAAGGTGTGATTTAGCACCTTTCGTCTTCATTTAAAGTTGTTAAACAACACTTCTGAATGTGTTAAATGGACCATTTTCAACACTGCATCTTAAAAATATTTCCCACTGACACATTTTTTACACCTAATTAAGCTATTTCTTACACCTTTTAAAAACAATATTTTTAAAAGACGTTCTTTTAGTGTTTGTATGTTATTCCAATATTCTTTAAATCTCGTGAAGTGGGAGATAATGCAGAAAAGGCGTGAAATATTGCAGGAAGGCTGTATTACACAGCGTGATTTTAATACCGTTTGATACCTTTACCACATCGTGCTACTCTCAATAAAGGTGCTATATATACTTTTCACTGTACACTCAAAAATATTCTATGAGAGAGGTAGCTCTCTTAGATAAGACTTCATACTGCTCTTAATGTATAAAAAGGGTTTTTTGTTTGGATATAGTTTTTTTGTATTGTTTTCACTGTTTTGAAAACATTCCACAGAAGTACAATTCGGGCCCTCAATATGTGGTTAAAATTTCAAAAAGATCCATTAATTAGTTTATTTTATAAAAAAATAAAGTTGCTAAGGGTCCATCTGATTTGACCGCAACAGTTTCGAGTCAAACTGACCAAAGCACAGACCAGACCACGACAACTTTGAGTCAAACAGACCAAAATACAGACCAAACCACGACAACTTCGAATCAAACAGACCTAAGACCATTAACAACCCCCGGGACTCGAAACGCAACAAGATCCTCGTATTGAAATTTCCGCCTCTAGGAGTTACGGCTGTTTTCGCGACAAGAGTGCCCCCAAGCGGCAACAGATGGGAAATTATAGGGTGTACAGACCTTCCGGTTCCGGATATCGTTTGAAAAAGAAATAAGATCGTCTTCTTCTAAATTCGGAGGCCGAGGCCGCAACGGCTTTATGTATAAATATGATAAAATAGCAAAGTAATATATCACTAAATTAGCGTGATATCTGCAATATGGTAGTTAAAAAAATTTTTACACGTTAACATTTTCGTTCTCGTCTTCTTCGTCGTGATCCGCCATTTTTAAATATCAAAGAGAGGAACCTGTAAACCGGAAATTCGATACCCCCTAAAAGTTTCCTCAATATACGGCAAGGGTCGCTAGGATCACGGGTAACAGAAAACCACGAAAAGTAGAAAGCTTGCGTTGCGAGTCTCGGGGGTTGTTAATGGTCTAAGAACAGACCAATTTTATACTAATTCAACCACAACCTCCACTCAAACAGACCATACCACTGCCTATACCACAACATCTAGCCAAACAGACCATACCACTGCCTATACCACAACATCTAGCCAAACAGACCAAACCACTGCTAATACCAGAATTTCCAGTCAAACAGACCAAAGTATCATAGATATGACAAAAACTAGTGGCATATCTCCTAACGCTTGTGCTGCAGCTCTAGAGAATTTATCTTGTCAAAGTGACTTAGATCTTGAATCTAGTCATCCTACTTTTATTTTGCCTCAACACCTTTCGTTGAAGAGTAGAAAACTAAAAGCTTCTATATCCAAAGCTTGGCGGCTTGGTAAAAAATTGTAAAATCTACAAGAGCGACTAAAAAATGCAGAATCTGAGCTACAAGAATATAAGGAGGGTGCTTTCAAAAAGCTTAAACAAATAATTGAAGAAGCTGAGGAAGGATGTGGGGAAGCTACTTTCTTTGTAGACATAATTTTCAATTTTCAGAAAAAGAAGGCCTTCTTAAAACCCTGATGTCGTTCGTCAATGCGCTGTTTGGAATTTTACCTCACCAAAAGGATATTACTATCCCCGTAAAGCTGGTTTTTTGAAACTTCCCTCTAAATCTACCTTTAAAAGGTACACCGGAGAAGTTGGCGGAGAAACTGGCTGCACCAAGTTGGTGAAAGAAGTTCTCAAAGCTAAAGTGAATCATCTGGAACCTCAAGAGAGAATTGATTCACTCATTATTGACGAAATGTCAATTAACCCTAAAGTGATATATGAAAAACGGATTGACAGAGTGTTTGGTTTGAAAGATCTAAACAAATGAACAGAAAATTCGTCTAATTTCGCAGAGAATTTCGGGGACGAGTACCGAATGCCAAAGAAACCTATATTTGCAAACCAGCTTCTGTGCTTTGTAATTAATGGACTTTCCACTTCCTACACAATACCTGCGGCGTATTTCTTTACAAGACAGACCACTGGAGAAGAACTGCACCAACTCGTTCTATCTGTTCTTCGAGATGTTGAAGAATGTGGATTTTTTATTGTCATAGTGGTCACTGATAATGCCAAGACCTATGTTGCCATGATGCGTCGTCTGTACAACGGCCCTCGTCTTCCACTTGAAGCTGTAATTGATCATCCTTTCAGCGAAGCCAGGCACATTTTCTTGAGTTTTGATCCGAACGACATAATCAAAAATCTCAGAAACAAATTCCTGGAATTTGAAAGCGAAGACGGCTCTGACGATACCTCTGGTAAATACGTCATTTATCTTTACGAGATTCAAAAAAATGAGACGGTCAAGCTTGTTAGACGTTTGACACGAAAGTATAGCTATCCATCCAACTTTGATAATTTGAATGTCCAGCGAGCAATTGATATTAGAGAGCTGCAAAATGAAAATATTAACCTCCAACTCCTTCCAACTCCAAGGCAATACACAACAATGACTCCAATTCCTCCCAATGCCATAATCAAAAGTTTCAACTCCGCAGGACTCCGCCAAGCGAAATGTAAAACTCCTCCCAACTCCTTCCATGAAAATTAAAATTTCTTAAACTCCTCCCAACTCCTTCCATGAAAATTAAAATTTCTTAAACTCCTCCCAACTCCTTCCATGAAAATTAAAATTTCTTAAACTCCTCCCAACTCCTTCCATGAAAATTAAAATTTCTTAAACTCCTCCCAACTCCTTTCATGAAAATTAAAATTTCTTAAACTCCTCCCAACTCCTTCCATGAAAATTAAAATTTCTTAAACTCCTCCCAACTCCTTCCATGAAAATTAAAACTTATTAAACTCCTCCCAACTCCTTCCATGAAAATTAAAATTTCTTAAACTCCTCCCAACTCCTTCCATGAAAATTAAAATTTATTAAACTCCTCCCAACTCCTTCCATGAAAATTAAAATTTATTAAACTCCTCCCAACTCTTCCATGAAAATTAAAATTTCTTTAACTCCTCCCAACTCCTTCCATGAAAATTAAAATTTCTTAAACTCCTAACTTCGTCCATTAAAACCTTTCTAGTTTCTAGTCTTTGGCAGATTTCTTTACTCTTTAGAATTGGAAAAACAGAAAGTTCAAGTAAAACGTGTAGGTCATTAGTTTTCTTTCAAATTTGGCCTGAGATTGATACCACGAGTGCTTACAAATTATCATTTTCAAATAGCTATTTAATTAAAATCGGACTGATTCGCTTCTCAAATGCTATTTTGAAGGACAAGGGCACGAACTTCACGAATCAAGAAATACTAACACTAGAGTCCATTCTGTTATTAGTTTTGCCTGCCAATATGCCTACTGCCTTACTTTAATATGCCTCAAAGCTAGAAAGAAGACTCTTGTCAATGGGTTTAAGAGAAAAGGAAAGCGCTCGCGGCCCCATTGTGTGAGAGACTCACTGAGGGGACGTGTCACGTGGGGTTACAGGTGAAAAAAGAATTTCGTACGAAGCTTCTGAAGACAAACAACGCTAAAGTCCGCTTTTAAATTGGAGTCCTACCACTTACCAGACTTAAATTTTCCAACTCCGTAGATTTCCATGTTTTAAGATAATTTTCCATTGCCTCCCAACTCCGCAATTATAATTATCATTATTGCCATTGCCTCCCAACTCCGCACACGAAAACTTCCACTGCCACCCAACTCCAATTTTATCTCAGAAAAACATTTCCAACTCCTGGAGTTCCCATCGCTTAAACGCGGAACCCAGCGGGTTTCGGAGTTCTTCCACGGAGTTGCAGCTCTCTAATTGATATATTTTCTACACCATCGCCGCTGTTGAGTATCTACAAACACAGAGCCACAGTCACCACAAACTTACAAATTCAGCTGGGCCTACCATTGAATACATTAAAATTATTCTAAAATGGTTTGATTTGCACAACATCTGCAATGGGAAGCACTCCTACCAGTCAGCAATGTTCAGATTGATCGTCAAAAATTCTTTTTCATCAGTGAAACCTTTGAGGCCATTACGATCAGTACAAAGTCGACTATTGGATATCTTCTGGAGCAAGGATTTCATTGTGTATTTACCAGGAAATTATCAAATATTGAGCCTGTTTTTCAAAACCTGGGAAATCGCCAGGGGAAAACGACATGCTTGATGGAAGGGCAACACTTTTAAGTCTTGAAAACATCTTGAAAAAGGGGAAAATTAATGCTTCTTCCAGTGACGCCAATGTTGAAGAACATAATTTCCCAGAATTTCCCCCTTTCCAGCAATGAGCTTCAAGATCAGGAAGTGCAGATACTTCTACTGGAACAGTATCACTTTCAAAACTACCATCTAATGTTATCTCTATTCTACATGAGCTGTGAGTACATCCGACTCCACAGACAGAAACCCTAAACTTGGCTAGCACAGCTTGGCTAGCAGGATATGTCTTGAGATTGATTGTGTTTTCTGTCAAATACATATTTGCCAACCACGAAAAAATTCACCACTTCTCGATCTGATCCGGAACACAGATCATGCGGAAGAACTACTGTACCCAAGCAAACCATTTGTAATATTGATCTCTACTGTAGTACAATTTGTAGAGAGAGCATTACCAAACTTGCAAAATTTCCCTCACGCCTATGCCAACATAACAACATTTTTGGAGGAAAAAATTTAGAGCTCCCCTGTTCTCCTTTGTGAGTTTGATGATGAAGGTGAACATTCTCTACTAACCGCTAAACTTATATGCCAAAAATTGGTCCCAACATTAATAGATAATGTTTCTCGAAAAACATCAGAGAAATATGAAAAAATTAAAGTGCTGGTATCAAAGCCGCTCTAAAGAAAGGTTCATAAATTGTAAACAACAATAAAACGTTTTTAACTTCTTGTTCTCCTTATTTTTTAAAATGGCTTCCTGACAACACTGTGTAAAATACCAGTTATATTTTTAAACTTTTTAACAAGTCCATTTTATCTCTACTTGTAGAGTCTGTGAATTTGCTGCTTTGAAACATGAAATAAAACATTATATTACAAATAAACACATTTTTGTCACTTTCTGAAGTTCTGTATTTTTTTAGTGATGTTAAAAAATTTCAAAAGTACATAAAATTTGTAATTTTCTAGTGAAAATTAAAACATTCATAAGCACGTACAATTTGTTATAATTCGTGAAATGATGCTAATTAGTATCCACAGTTTTATGTACCCTAGATTTATATTTGTATGGCTAAACATTTAAGTTTTAAATAGGTTAATTTTCCCTTCAAATAGTTGAGAAATTTCAGTTAAAATAACTTTGAATCAGCTGTGAATTTTCCTCTAGAAATTAAACTGAACCACATCAGTTAATTGACAAACACCTGAATTCCGTATGTTAATTCCTATCTTTTCAATGGCATCAAGGAAGAAATTATTATCATATATGTTTTTTGATCAAACAAGCTCTGAAAAAAGCCGACAGCTGTCAAAGTTCAACGGGAGCAATCTAGATCTTCTGGTTGTGCTCATGTTAAAAAAAAAGCATTATTGAATTTCAGGGGAAAAACTATTGGTTTAACGTTTTAAAACTTTGCCCGATCATTAAAAATCCTTCAGTACACATCTCATTAAAATTTCAAGAGATTTGAGCTAGTATTTGCCAAATTAGGGCCAAAAAACGTGGTTCCCCCATAGACGGCCATGTTAAAAGCTGCCGGCATTGATTTTAGGCAAATTTTAAATTTTTTACAAAATTAAAACGACAAAATATAATCTTTTGAAACTATGCACAAAAATCCCAAACCTTATTTTACCTATCTCATTAAAAGTTCAAGAGATTGAGCCAGTATTTGCCAAATTAGGGTCAAAAAACGGTGTTCCTTCCATAGACGACCATGTTAAAAGCTGACGGCTTGGATTTTCAGCTTTAAATTCTTGATTTTTCGAGCGAAAATCCCCGATACGCGCTTTAACATAGGAAAATAATTCTTTGGGAGGGCTTGTATAGCGCAAGCAGCCTGCATCCGCGAGTCGCGTGATCCATGAGGCTATGATAAAATTGAAAGGTGAAGAGGGAAATCTATTGATTTTTATTTGGTTTTTCTATTATACGACCTTTTAGCAGAATTTACCATTCAGGGAAAATCTTCCACTGATTTTAGGAAATAAAATTTATTTGGATTTCATCTTGAATTAAGCTAGATTTCCACTCGACCGAAAAAAACCGGCGGAAATCACGAAGCCGACGGTAGAAATTTGAACTTACGCCGGCGTCCAGCAGTAGACCGTTCACACTACGACTGAATTTTTAGTTTGGCGGTAGATATTTTTGGGTCACGTGACAGATTTGAGTGGTTTCCACAACATCTTTTTCGCACTCGGAATTGGTATCTTTGTACCCTTGTCGCTTCGATCGTACAAGAAGGGATATTTTCTAGCCTCCTCACTAAATTCTTTCCTATTAACATCTAATCTCTTTTTACTTTCATTAGTTTCATTTTTCTTTCTTGGTGGCATGTTTAAGGTAAGCCTTGGTCAACCACAAAAAAAATAGCGGCTATAAAATCTATCTCGCGTATGCGTGCGCACTTGCAATTTATGACGTAGTCAGTGGGATAATTTCATTGGCTGAGACACCGGCGTAACGCCAAACCCGACCGAAAAAATAGAACACAACTTACGCCCGGCCGAACGGTAATTCAGTCGGGCTCAACATAAAGATTTTTCGGTCGAACCCCTTTTTGTCGGGTTTCCGTCGTGTTTTCCGTCGAGTGGGAATCTAGCTTTATGCATTAACTACAACAGAAAGGACTGTTAGGTTGTATTTTGTTACTGTAAAAAGAATGGAGTATTAAATGTTTTTCTATATATAATAATTTTTCTACTATACATAAATTCGATTTCATTTTAATAAATCCTATCGTCGTTGAGAAAAAGTGCTATTTGACTGTTATTTTTACACGGAATACGATTTTTTTCAACGGTGTACTTTTGTTTTTTAACGTTTGTAACCGTCAGATAAAAATAATGCGATTTCCAATTCATTTTAACTGTGACAATTTTTTTCCACGTTCTCCAGTTTTATGTAATGGTTTGTTACCGTCAAGCAAAATAACAGCATTTTGTCCGTTGTTTTATCCATCAAGAATGTCTACTGTGGTTTGGCCGTTAAATATAATGGAGGATAACATAATCGTGGAAAACACTAAATTGACTGTTGTTTTTACGGCGAAACTTGTTACTGTCGTATGACTGTAAATTTTACTGTTTTCTAACGGTTTGGTTACGGTAATTTCTTAGAGTGTTGGCGAACAAAACCCCTACTGTAGAACAAAGAAAGGAAGTAAAATTGCACATACAAAGCCTGATAGACCCCAATGAAAACGTAGAAATAACAGCTGTAGTTTTACTCTATTTATGCGAGGCCATAACCACCTCTGAGTTTAAAGAAATTGAAAATTTGATTGAGAATAAAAGATTGCCTTTGTGTGATCTTCCCAGTCAGGCAAAATATAAAAACAAATATAGAAATCTTAGTGGGCGGAGATCTCTACTGGGAAATTGTCACGGGGAAGGAAGAGCGATTCACAATCAGATTTAGTAGTCAAGGCCCTACGAACGCACCCAACATAAAAGTAAACAATGTAGTCAGGGTTAGATTTTCAAATGTTGGAAAAACACCTGACATGATGAAATCTTTACGGGAAAGGGAACCCTTGGGAATTTATGAGAATCCAAAATTAGAACCTTTAGAATCAGATATTATGAAACCATTTAGAGAAAACACTGAAATAATTGAAAATAGATAGGTAAAATTCCCAAAGGCGATAGTGACGAAGGGTAGAGAAGAGAGAGAGAGAGAGAGAGAGAGAGAGAGAGAGAGAGAGAGAGAGAGAGAGAGAGAGAGAGAGAGAGAGAGAGAGAGAGAGAGCGCGCTCTACGGTCTCTTAAAATTACCACAAATTTGATTAGGTTTTGTTTCTTTGTATAACGTTTTTGTTTTATAATTAATACTATTTTGTTATTTTGCTCGATACGATGTCGCGTACTCGAATATTTTTCTTATGTGATTGTGTTTTGTTTATCCTTGTTTCTGGTTTTCTTTTAATTTTTTTTTGCAACGAATATTTTGCTGGGGCCTTATGCCCATCTTAGTCGAGGGAAAATGTAGCGTGGCTCCGTGGCTCACGGACTATTTCCTTTCTTATTGGAAAGGACTCTCTCCTTTCTTTTGTGTCGCCAAGAGGTCTGGAGATAGTTTAAGAAGGACCACCTAGATTTAACGAGGGATGGGCTCAACCCAATCCCTGGGCCTTCAGGGTGCGAGAGACAAGAAAAGGGAAACGGTCAGTTTTTGCTTGAGCGTGGAGAATAAAGGTTCTGTATCTACGAGCGTCGCGAATTTATCTGATTTCAAACACTTATGTTGTTAGTAAGTTGAAGGTCTTTCAAACCACCTAAAACACCGCTACAAGGGTGACTTGTACTCTTTAGCACCATGGTCAGTTCCACACTACAGAATGAAACAGTCGTCTGCATTAAAATTGCAATCAATCAAATTGCAGGCTGTTGTTTTCAAAACTTTTTCCTGCCTTGTGAATGGTGAAGAGAGTCGACAGTCTACGCGGCGGATTTAATCATTAGATCAAAAATTAGTTAACTTAGTTTTGCGATAATGGACCAGCCAGTGTGAACTGCTTGTATACTTTCGCGTTAAAATGTTTCCAAAAGCCAAAGTTAAACGGTTTAATGAGAGTATCCGTAATATAACTCTTTGAACCATATCTCTTTGTTTATATTTATTTATAATGTTATAATTTAAGTTTAAGTTTTATTTGTCCCGGTAGCCACACTTTACAGGCCTAGGCCTTCTGTGGTTGCCTGTAATGTCTGTTACTAAATGAAGTATTATAATTAGTTTGTTGTAGCCCATAGACTTGAAAATATCTTAACCTTTGTGTGTGATTGATAATTTTAATTAGTTTCTAGAAAAGTTAACTATTTCAAATTTTGCCTTCAATCTAGATTGAGGGCACTGAATTTAAATTAAATGAAATTGGTCTATTCCTAATATTTTTAACCCTGCATAATGGGCCCATCATTGCCCAAAGCCCTCCAGTTTTTGCAATTATCTTTACTTGACTAAGGGGGCTATAAGACTGAAATGTGACCCCCTTTATGTGTGGCAACATTTACGGTTAATTTGTTTAAAAAGAAGGTAAGTCCATGTTCTGGTCTTACCCCTACAGGGAAGCTCTAGCTTTGACATCTTCCGAAGCTTTTATTCTCACTGCAATGCCTTAAAAATATAAATGTGTTCATTTATAATCTTAGTAATAGATTTAGGCATTTTTTAATATTTCAAACATGAAGAAGCTCTGCTATAAAACATTCCACTAGGTTATTTGCCTTGTGCCAAGAAGCACCACTAGAGGCAGTGTAAGTTGGCTAGCCTCCTTCCTGCCTGTAATGAACTCTGGCTTCATTGCCGTTGCCTTGTGGCACGAGGAAAAATAGCCTAATATGGCAGCCTCCCTCTTCGTACTACCATCTCGGGGTACTACTTACAATGGGTGTTGTCTTAGCTGACATTTTAAAAGGGAGTATAAGCCTAGGATATTTTATTGAGACAATGATTTAATTTCTATTTTGTATTTGCTTCATGTATTTTCTCTCTGAGAGTGGAACTTTTTAAATTTAGGGCTAATTAACCCATTGGCTTGGAAATTTATATAAACATCTAATCAAATTGTTATTTAAGTTATAAAGTGGACAGTTTAAAATGACATCAGCAATAGAGAACTATTGATAAATGTAATTGGCTTGGCCCAAAACTTTGAAACAATCATCATATACCACTTTGAGTTGAAAATTGTTGATAGTGGTTTGTTTTTTCTCAACCTTAAATTAGAGTGTCTATAGACAGAGTAGCGTAAATAGGCCAAAAAAACTTTAAAGTCCTTTGTTTTTTTGGGGGGGAGGGGGGGGACGGAAACGAATCATGTTTCCGTTTATTGGCGATAGATGGCGCTGTTTTAAACGCTTTATGTCCGCATAGAACCAGTTTCTGAACTTATTTGAAAACGCTAATACAGGGTTGCCACGGGTCAGGGAAAACCTGGATAAGTCAGGGAAAAATCAGGGAATTTGATTTTAGTGGGTAAAATTTCTAAACGCTAAAACAGGGTTGCCACGGGTCAGGGAAAACCTGGAATTTAAAATATTTCAGCAAAGTCAGGGAATTGATTTTTGTGGGTTACATTTCTGTGGATAAGTCTTTATTAAAACAGTAATGAAAGTTTCTCCACATCCTCTCTTAACACAGAAAACTTTAGAGAAATCCTTAAAAATCTATTAGACTGTTTTTATAGTTAAAACGTTGCTTATTCATTTGGTGCTGTGTATACGAAATACTTAAAATAAAACACAGAAATCATTTGTCAATTACGGTCGGGATACTTCATTCATTTGTCAATTACGGTCGGGATGCTTCATTCATTTGTCAATTACTGTCGGGATAATTCATGCATTTGTCAATTTTAAAACCGGGTGTGCGCTGCGTCAGCTGTTGGATCGTACGACCCTAAAATATTTCTCAAAGTTCCAAGCGTTGTTTTTGAGAAAAGTGAACGGATTAAAAGCGTTCAAAATGGTAGTGAAATTCAATCATTTGCAATTTGTAACTAAGCCATTTTTAATGTAATTTAATATAATATTAATTTCTGAAGAACCTGAAGTTTCAAGTACAACTCCTTCGCGATCTGCTCCACGAAGGTTTGTTTCGTTGTATTCAAGAACCCATATAAGACCTGAAATAGGCCTAGCTTATACTTTTGCACTGTATTGTTTATATTATTGCAATAATGTAGTTGAAATTCTAAATGAGAAACCCAAAGATAATAAATGGCAATGCAGCCCTATTATATCTTTGAACATTCCCAGGTCTTATATGGATTCTTGTTTTATTGCATAATGATTTTATATATAACCCTTATCACCTAAATTAGTTCTTGTGATTTATTTTAAAACCGTGAAATATTGCTTGTCATAAGCCTTTTATCACCTGCAATATTTTACCTTATAGAAAAGATCATTCGTTATTTAATATGAAATTTAGAAAATTAAAAATAGACCAAAATTGTAGAAAAAATCTTCTCTTTAAAGGGAAATTAAAACGCAGTTTTCTAATTAATTAGGTTAAATTATTTTTTACACTGGAAAAAATTAAGTTTAGTAATATAATAAACTAAATGAAATACGCCATTATATTACTTTAATACGTCATTAACGGGAATGTTGCACGATTGCTGATAAATGTTTGTTTTTTCGGAATGAATTTTTGGAATGTAGAAACACAGTTTTGCGAATGGCTCAATAACTTCAGTTAGTGAAGAAAATATCTATAAGAGGCTAAAACTAGCATATCTGTTCGATAATTGGTAGTTGTTAATCACCCGCATAAACCGATTCATTCATTTATTATCCATTTGCTTTTAATTGGTCGTTAAGCTTATTTCTTAATTGTAAATACTAATCTAATTTTTAACCCCTTGTAGAAAACGAGTTTCAACAAATAAAACGAAGAAGTTGAGAATTACGTCAGTGCCCCCGTTGAGGAGGTCAAGCCGTCGGTGGACAGAGCTCAAGCTACACGCAAATTTTCACAGGTTTGACCGCGTTTATGTCTAGGGTTTTATTTAACGTTTTTTTTTTTATTTAATCCATGTTGAGTTAATATTTTTGGCAAATACACTATACTTACTATAATTCTCTGTAGTTTTTAGTTTTTTGGCTGTTGGTGGCTTTTTATGGTGGAAGCTTTAGTTTTATTTTGAAAGAACACTTTATTACCCAACATTTTTAAGTTCAAAGGTCGATATCAACGAATAAGTTTTTATTAAAAGTTAAATCATAATAATGAAAATTTTAGAACTTGATATCGATTTTATGATTGCTAGAAAACTGTACGACTGCCGAGCGCTACAGACTTAATGTTGGTAGTTTTACAATCTAAGATCGTTGAAGTATACTTTGTAACTTTGTAGAAGCTCTAATATTTTCGGTTTGAATGATACTTCGAACTTTCTTAGATTGTAAAGTCATATTGCAATTAATTGGGACCATTGTTTTGGATGAGGGGACAGCGAATTATTGGGACCATTGTTTGGAAAAAGGTGGCAACGAATTATTGGGACCATTGTTTTGGAAATGGTGGCAACGAATTATTGGGACCATTGTTTTGGAAAAGGTGGCAACGCATAATTGGGACCAATGTTTTGGATGAGGTGGCACCGAATTATTGGAACCATTGTTTTGGAAAAGGTGGCAACAAATTTTTGAACCTTTGTTTTGGAATAGGTGGCAACGAATTATAGGGACCATTGTTTTGGAAAAGGTGTCAACGAATTATTAGGACCATTGTTTTGGAAAAGGTGGCAACGCATTATTGGGACCATTGTTTTGGATCAGGGGGCAGCGAATTATTGGGACCATTGTTTTGGATGAGGGGGCAGCGAATTATTGGAACCATTGTTTGGGAAAAGGTGACAACGAATTACTAAGACGATTGTTTTGGAAATGGTGGTAGCGCATTATTGGGACCATTGTTTTGGAAAAGGTGGCAGCGAATTATTGGGACCATTATTTGGAAAAGGTGGCAACAAATTATTGGGACCATTGTTTTGGAAAAGTTGGCGACGCATTATTGGTACCATTGTTTTGGAAAAGGTGGCAATGAAATATTGGGACCATTGTTTTGGAAAAGGTGGCAACTAATTAGGTAACCAAATGATCACGATACCGAATAGTCCCGAAACCAAAAATCACGAGACCTAATTGTCCCGAGACCGTAAAATCACGAGATCTAATTGTCCCGAGACCGTAAAATCACGAGACCTAATAGTCCGGAGACCGTAAAATCACGAGACCAAATAGTACCGACACCAAAAAGTCCCAAGACCAAAAAATTACGAAACCAAATGGTCCCAAGACGAAATCGCTGAGAACAATTAGTCCTGCGACCAAATCAGCGAGACCATATCTTCCAGTTCCGTTAATCGATGACAAGATTAATTAATACTACTCACTTTTGAATCCACAGGCAAATTTGTTTTCCTCTTTCCCGACAAAGTCCCAGCTAACTCATCGCATAATTCAAAAACTATGCATTTTTCCAACCGAACTAATCTTCTAAAGCTAAAGTCACTTAACTCGAACGTTTTTGACGTATTGCGTATTACTCTTTCACGTCGAAAATTGTGTATTACTCTTTCACGTCGAAAATTGTGTATTACTCTTTCACCTCGAAAATTGTGTATTACTCTTTCACGTCGAAAATTGTGTATTACTCTTTCACGTCGAAAATTGTGTATTACTCTTTCACGTCGAAAATTGTGTATTACTCTTTCACGTCGAAAATTGTGTATTACTCTTTCACGTCGAAAATTGTGTATTACTCTTTCACGTCGAAAATTGTGTATTACTCTTTCACGTCGAAAATTGTGTATTACTCTTTCACGTCGAAAATTGTGTATTACTCTTTCACGTCGAAAATTGTCTATTATTTTGATTTCCTACATCGTAAGCTAAATATAGCAACTCGAGACGAGCTGCACTCAGGGCCATTTTTTATTGACACTGTGAATGGGGGAGTATACGGGGAATTAACGGAACGATCTCGTTTCATTGGATAAAATCCCATTCGAGATCGTTCTCACCACCTAAAAAGCCGATGAGATCGACATCGAGAACTCTGTCGACATCGAATAAGATGTCGCTCGACAAATGCTTATAGAATCGCGATTTTCGAAATCTCGGCGGATACTATCGAGATCGAGAGAGATATCGATCGACAACTACTCCAGAGGTGTTTAAACAGTCTTCCAATAGAAAAGAAGACATGGAAGTTTCAATTGACCCTATATTAGCAGACGAAGCTCAATTTATGGATATTAGCAATGACAAAAATGTAAAAAATAAAATTTAACTCATATTTACCAGATAATTTATAAATCTAAAAATTAGGATCAGCATCAAGAGGTTAATGAACTGATCACTAATGCAATAAAGAGACAGAATTTAGAAGAACAATCAAAATCTGAACCATCGTGAAGTGGTACAGTTAAAAGCCGAAAATATATTAGCCTAATAGAACTTGACCATTTAAATTAAAATAACAAATCGTTAGTTTTAGACTTTTAGTGACAGGGTTAGAGTAGAATTTTTATGCTTTATTCAGAGTTAACCTACACCCGTCGGTAAAGGTCTTGAAACATTTCAAGTTTTGATTAAAAAAAGGTTAGGGTTTTGATGGACATCTTTTAGCAAATATCCCTTGCGTGTTATTTAGGCCACAATATTTTATACAGGACAGAAAAATTTTCAAACTGAAAAGGCTGCTTCAAAACCAAGCGGATAGAAGAAAAGCCATCCAAAAGACGTTTAGAATTACCAACGAAAGGGTCTTGTATCGCGATAAGAAATTACAAAGTTTTAAAGACGTTATAACAAAACTGCGAAAAGACAAGCTCATGATAGAGGAAAGCCTAGTGGAATTTGAAGATATGTTTACACCAATGGCGCAAGAAATTTTCCAGCAAATGAAGGCAGGAGGGTTAAAAAACAAAACAAGAAAAGCGTATAGCAGTGCTCTAAGAGAATTTGCCGTGACTCTACATTCCTACAGTCCCAAGGCTTACAGATATCTGCGTCGCATCCCAAACACCATTAGATATTGGGCTGCTAAAATCTATGGAGAACCAGGCTTTACAGCGCAAAGCTTTGAATTTCTGAAAAAGAAATAGAAAAGTCAACTTTTCCAATCCTGTGCTCGTTAATGTTTGATGAAATGTCCATAAGAAAAGAAATTCGATGGAATGGCAAACATTTTCACGGATATGTTGATCATGGACTTACCATGGAGAACAGAGGATGGACCCTAAAAGGCATACCTTTCACAACAGCACACTTTCACAACACTTTAAGAATAGCTATTTTGACTCATCTGAGGGAGTATATCACAATGCAGACTATTATATAGTAATTTTTGTTAGAGAGCTGCAACTCCGTGGAAGAACTCCGAAACCCGCTGGGTTCCGCGTTTAAGCGATGGGAACTCCAGGAGTTGGAAATGTTTTTCTGAGATAAAATTGGAGTTGGGTGGCAGTGGAAGTTTTCGTGTGCGGAGTTGGGAGGCAATGGCAATAATGATAATTATAATTGCGGAGTTGGGAGGCAATGGAAAATTATCTTAAAACATGGAAATCTACGGAGTTGGAAAATTTAAGTCTGGTAAGTGGTAGGACTCCAATTTAAAAGCGGACTTTAGCGTTGTTTGTCTTCAGAAGCTTCGTACGAAATTCTTTTTTCACCTGTAACCCCACGTGACACGTCCCCTCAGTGAGTCTCTCACACAATGGGGCCGCGAGCGCTTTCCTTTTCTCTTAAACCCATTGACAAGAGTCTTCTTTCTAGCTTTGAGGCATATTAAAGTAAGGCAGTAGGCATATTGGCAGGCAAAACTAATAACAGAATGGACTCTAGTGTTAGTATTTCTTGATTCGTGAAGTTCGTGCCCTTGTCCTTCAAAATAGCATTTGAGAAGCGAATCAGTCCGATTTTAATTAAATAGCTATTTGAAAATGATAATTTGTAAGCACTCGTGGTATCAATCTCAGGCCAAATTTGAAAGAAAACTAATGACCTACACGTTTTACTTGAACTTTCTGTTTTTCCAATTCTAAAGAGTAAAGAAATCTGCCAAAGACTAGAAACTAGAAAGGTTTTAATGGACGAAGTTAGGAGTTTAAGAAATTTTAATTTTCATGGAAGGAGTTGGGAGGAGTTAAAGAAATTTTAATTTTCATGGAAGAGTTGGGAGGAGTTTAATAAATTTTAATTTTCATGGAAGGAGTTGGGAGGAGTTTAATAAATTTTAATTTTCATGGAAGGAGTTGGGAGGAGTTTAAGAAATTTTAATTTTCATGGAAGGAGTTGGGAGGAGTTTAATAAATTTTAATTTTCATGGAAGGAGTTGGGAGGAGTTTAAGAAATTTTAATTTTCATGGAAGGAGTTGGGAGGAGTTTAAGAAATTTTAATTTTCATGAAAGGAGTTGGGAGGAGTTTAAGAAATTTTAATTTTCATGGAAGGAGTTGGGAGGAGTTTAAGAAATTTTAATTTTCATGGAAGGAGTTGGGAGGAGTTTTACATTTCGCTTGGCGGAGTCCTGCGGAGTTGAAACTTTTGATTATGGCATTGGGAGGAATTGGAGTCATTGTTGTGTATTGCCTTGGAGTTGGAAGGAGTTGGAGGTTAATATTTTCATTTTGCAGCTCTCTAATTTTTGTCACACTGCGAGCTCCCAAAAATACCAAGGCTTCGACAATACCAAGGCTTAGGGTAAGCGTTAAGTAAGAGAAAGAAAAACGCCAGCACAATTTTATTTCAGTAAATTCGTACAAAAATTATCACACCGAGAAGTGTAAAATCTAACTATCCTTCCATACCAAATATTGAATTCAAAAACAAGCCTTATAGTAATACTCCTCCTTGCCAGTCTTTAATCCTTCGCGCTATGCATCCACCTCCTTGACTCTCTTATTTTTTCACAAGCCGGCACACGTCCTCCACGCACCGGCGAAAACAATTCTCGTTTCCCGGAGACGGACTCCCCGAAACAACGAGGCTTGGCGCCGGCTTTACGGTAGCAGCGAATCCGCGCCGACACACCTACTTTTCACAACCGGTACAGTCTCGTCTAGTATCCCGACGCACCTATCTATCCTTTCACACCCTCTATCCAAATTATAGCGCACCTGTTAATCATACACACCTTTTCACAAACTATAAACTAGCACACCTTTTCTTCACAAACTATAGACTAGCACACCTTTTTTTCACAAACTATAAGCTAGCACACCTTTTATTCACAAACTATAAGCTAGCACACCTTTTATTCACAAACTATAAGCTAGCACCCCTTTTATTCACAAGCTATAAGCTAGCACACCTATTATTCACAAACTATAAGCTAGCACACCTTTTATTCACAAACTATAAGCTAGCACACCTTTTATTCACAAACTATAAGCTAGCACACCTTTTATTCACAAACTATAAGCTAGCACACCTTTTATTCACAAACTATAAGCTAGCACACCTTTTATTCACAAACTATAATCTAGCACACCTATTCTTATCATCCCATCACACCTTCCTCTTATTTTTTCACAAGCCGGCACACGTCCTCCACGCACCGGCGAAAACAATTCTCGTTTCCCGGAGACGGACTCCCCGAAACACCGAGGCTTAGCGTCGGCTTTACGGTAGCAGCTAATCCGCGCCGGCACACCTACTTTTCACAACGGGTACAGAACTAGGGACGTTTCCCCGTAAGCGTCCGAGCGCCGAGGCTTAGATAAGTAATAAAGCGCGCACCTTTTAAGCTTCGATTATATATCGGTAGGTCGGGCGTTCATTTCATGTATTTGACTTTGAAATTAACCTTACTTAATATCACAGAACACCTATCTTTCATTTATCAATCCTAGCCTACCTCGATATTATAATTTGATAGGACACCTACCTTTTTTCTTTTTCACACCTTTTTCAATCAAAGCACACCTAGATCTTGTAGTATGACAGCACACCTAATTTTTAGGTTTTCATCCATTTTTGAATCCTAGCACACCTCAATATTATAATTTGATAGGCACCTATCTTTATGTTTGTACACCTTTTAACTTTTGCGCTCTTTAGAGCTGAAAAGTATTGTTCCGACCTCTGTTGGCTGGACGGCTGGCTGGATTTGGTGTAACCGCATAATAAGATTCTTCATAAATAAACTTTTTGAATTTCAAATTTCCCGCGAATTTTCGACTCCAAATTCACCCGTAGTTCACGTTACACCTCTTAATTCAAATTAAATTATTTTTCTGTCGGTGTCGGGAGGCGAACCTGCGACGTCCAAATCCATACGAGACGTCAGTGAAGACGCTCGCCGGCGCGCGCTACCACGTAGCTACGCTCGCTTATAACAGAGAGCGAGTTAAGTTAGAGTCAAGAGAAGAGAGAGGTAGAAGGATATGGACCCCCCCACCTCCCCGACGCGCTACACTGGGTGGCTGGATGCAGTCGTATATATATATATATATATTGTATCGTTTGGCGGTAGAGGAGAGACAGACAGACTTCGCACGCGCGCCAGACTGCCTTTAGCGCTGTGTTGCTTGCAATTTTTTTTTCAATTTATAATTATTATATATCTTTTTAATCCTAGGCAAGATTAGATTTCTACTTGGGAACTTAAACATTACAATTAATATTATCATATTAATCAAAAAAGAAATTAAAGTTCTCCCCGACGGAAGGCGCGCTAAGCAGAGAGAGTTTTCTAATTTCACCAATGATATCGTTTTTGAAGACTCGTCTGCTTAAAAGTTAGGGTCAAGGTTTTATACTCTAAGATATCGCGCTCTCGTTAGGTTGGTTTACTAATAAAAATCAACAACTGAATGAAAAAAATTAAATGTATTAACAAAATGAAACTCGAGTCAGCGATTTAAAACTATAACTAGTTTGGGATGGAGGTATCATTGCTCACTATTTGTTTGGCAAGTTCAAAATTAACATAAAATAATAGGTAGATTTTTGCAGAATTAAATTGCACATTCTTTGCAAAATTAACTAATCATTTTGGCAGTTTCCGCTCTCGCTGGGTTCATCAACTAATAACAGTTACGTAAGTGATAATTTAAAAATAAAATCAACAACTCAAAGATATAAAATGAAATTTATGATCAAAATGAAAGTAATTTTAATCAACGACAAACGGAATCAACATATTCATCTCTTAATCCACGGAAATATGAAATTTCTACATGCAACATGAAAGTGCTATCTACCTAACAATTTTTAGAAATGTAGTTTTAATCAATGAAACATACTCATTTAGAGTTAACTAATTATAAGTCGCTAATTTGATTATTATATTTAAAAAAAATATATTTTTAAGTAATAAATTTAAAGATGGTGTAGATAGTACCAATAGAGTATTCAAGGATTGATTACGTTAATATCAACGTATTAAACAAAAAGTATTTATTTATAATTTGGAATTTCAATTTAAATTTATACAGTTTTTCAAATGCCCATTGAGAATGAGAGTCTGTTACTGTATGTTGAAGACCTCCAGTCTCTGCCAAGTGATTTAAATTTCAGACCCTCCCTGTGGGAAAGGGGGAATTGAATTAACAAGACTAACAAACTGACATCATCCTTAAATTAAATAAGGACTATAAATGAAAAGTTAAATCAAGGTATTGAAGGTTTAATTAACGTTACTAAGAAAGTATCAAATAAAAAATTTACAACTTAAGCTCATCAATAAAAATAACATTAAGATAATTATTAATAGGCCTTTCCTATAATGAGGGTAGTAAAACTGTACCAGTCCAGAAAGAACATATAATTTTGTTTAAGAATGGACTAGCAATATTTTACTATTTTGTCTTCCTTAAACTTTGTATTCTGGCAGCTCTGTTGCCAAGAGTTTTTGTTAGTTTGCTTTGGTGACGATGGCCTAGGTTGCCAATAATTTTTTCCTAACTGACGTAAATCGTAAATTGAACTGATATGAACTGATATACGTAGCTTTTAAGTTCCAATATTCATGGATAGGGAGAATTTATTCCTAATGCGCTAAAGTTTAGACCACCGGCATGGACCGCTCCTATTTTTGGAGGTTCGCCCCCTCTGCTGGCAATTCCTCGACTTGGGGGCTTATAAGATACCAAGCGAGGTTGGAGTAAAAAAGGGGGGTTTTATTTGAGTTTTTTGGGTACTTTTTCAATAAGAAAACACTTTCCATATATTTTTCGGGATGTAAAGACGTGTTGGTCGGAGTGACCGTTTTTTGTATTAAAGTTCATGATAATTTTGTGTTTTTCGCTAACCCTTGGACTGAACCATTATTTCACCTACGAGATCTAAAGGTTTTAAAACTATTCTGTGACATTTTATGGTGCCGAAACCCGGGACGGGAGTTTAGATTAAATTGTTATAGTTAGTTTATGAAAAGTTAGTGAAAATAATCATCATGAGTGAGGAACAAAATGCATTAGATCGGCTAACGCGTAAGAGGGAGAGGACCCGAAAACAAGTTTCGAATACCTTGTTGGACATTGAGAACATTCTTCGCGAGACGCACATCAACGTGACCGATTTAGAGGTAAATTTAGATATCCTCCGGAAGTTGGAAGAGTCGTTAGGAAAACAATTCGAATGCGTGTATAGAGGATTATCCACCAATTACGGAACTGGATAATGAAGAAGGAGATAATCTAGCGATTAGTGCCGAAATAATTTCCGCGAAGACGCGCGCAATAAGAACTATCAGAACAATGGATACAATATCGAATGCGGCAGTCGGGTCGACAGCAAGTTTGAGTCTTCGCCAAAGTACAGGTACTGTGAAGCTACCAAAATTATCAATGGGTACATTCAAGGGAGACATTGAAAACTGGAGGGGATTTTGGAGTCGATTCGAAGCCGCGGTTCACGGAAACGAACAGATAAACGCTGTGGAAAAATTCAACTATCTAAAAGGGTGTTTAGAAGGTTTAGCGTTAAAATCTATCAAGGGACTATCCTTAACGGAAGAAAACTACCCGAAAGCGGTCACAATTTTGGAAAACCGGTTCGGTCAGGTAGAGGAAATAAAACAAGAAGGAATGTCCACGTTGTGACAGGTTGCACCACGTATCGGTGTGCGATCAAGAAGGCGGGACCGAAGAAGAATCGGGGCGAACCGAAAAGGCAACCCCAGGAGAAGCGATTCAATGCTCTTCCGTATTGAAACAAGATGGGCGACCGAATACTATCGTTTTACAGACAGCGAGCGCGATAATAACACCAACCGAAATTGCACCGAATCAACCCACTTATCAAGTGAAATGTTTCTTCGATGGAGGAAGTTCAAAAACCTACATCCGGGAAGACATTGTTCAGAAACTAAAACTGAAACCGACTGGTCAAGAAACCCTAACGGAGTACAAGTTCCAAGACACCGAAGGAATCGAGAAAAGGTTCGACAGAGTCAAATTCCTTCTGAAAAACGTCAAGGATTTAGACCAACGGATAGAGATCGAAGCGTTAGTTGTGCCTGACATTTGCAACGCCTCAATTAGCGTACCAAAGGAGGAAACGTTGAAAGAATTGAATACAAAAGGAATCAAATTGGCGGACCTAGGAACGAACTTACCCAAAAGGGCAGGAAGCCAAGGTCGGAGTCTTAATCGGAAGCGATTGGTTTTGGGCTCTAGCGACAACCAAGGTTGAGCGATTATCTGGAAGGTTGGCGGCCATAGAAACAATACTGGGATGGACCATTCAGGGTCTCGCTACTACAGTTAACTCGAATGTAGTAGTCTCAAATCAAGCGGTATCCATGAATGTAATCACAATGGACGAAAAGATATCGAACCAAATAAAGGCGTTTTGGGAATTGGATTCAATCGGCATCAGCGAGCAAGGTATGAATGCAACCGAGAAAACGATTGAAGAGGAAATTGTCAAGAAATTCGAAGAGACGATTTACTTTGAGAATGGTTGCTACGGAGTGAGTCTACCATGGAAGAATAACAAGGAGGCTCTGAAAGATAACAAGAGTGTGGCGATCCGAAGAACCCAAAATCTGTTTAAGAAGTTTCGATCCGACCCCGTTCTACATCATGATTACAGTCAAGTAATTAAAGAGCAGCTAGAATCTGGAATCATAGAACCAGTGGTGGAAGATCCGAGCGCGGGAAATCCAGTCTATTACCTGCCTCACAGAGAAGTGATTAGAAGAACTAGCGAGACGACGCGTATCAGAGTCGTATTTGACGCGTCATCAAAAGTCAAGGGAGCCTTCTCGTTGAATGACTGTCTCCACGCTGGGAAAAACATGAATCCAGAGCTTTTGGACCTTCTTGTCAGGTTCAGAAAGCCTCGAATAGCGTTTACTGCAGACATAGCGAAGCGTTTCTGCAAATATCCTTGAATACTAATGATCGAGACGCTCTGCGTTTTCTGTGGAGAGACGGATCACCGGAAGATATTTCACAGCCCTTCGACGAATATCGGATAACTCGAGTTGCTTTTGGAGTCACTTCGAGTCCATTCCTTTTAACCGCGACGATCAGGCATCACCTAGATCAGAATCAAGATGAAAACCATGCCATCTGCGAAGCTATTCGAGAAGGACTGTACATAGATGATCTAGTGTCTGGAGCCGATGACGTAAAAGAAGCTTTTGATTTATCAATAGGATGCAAGGAAGTCATGAGCAAAGCGGGAATGAAATTGCGAAAATGGAAAACAAATTCAAGAGAACTAAGAGAAAAATGGAATGAAAATATGGGAAAGTCAGAGGATTTCCTACTAACAGACCCCAGAAATCCGGATTCAACCATTTTAGGCATAAAATGGAAACCAGAAAAGGATTGTTTGGCATTTGACATGACAGGTCTGTTGGAATTTCTGGTCGAGAAAAAATGCACCAAAAGATTCATTTTACAAGCAGTAGCCAGGATATTCGATCCTCTGGGCCTACTAGCACCCTTCACGGTTCGAGGAAAATTTATATTCCAAGAACTTTGGCAGAGAGGTGTTGATTGGGACGATCAATTAGACGATGAATTGGTAAAAATCTTTGAAAACTGGTGTCAAGAAGTACCGCACCTTGGAAAGATTAAAATCCCAAAGCACTATTTCCAAGAAAGGAGCGAAGGTTCTACCATACCGTACAAGGAACTCGTTTGTTTTTGTGACGCAAGCGAAAAGGGATACGCTGCTGTGGTGTATTTACGGTACAAGACATCGGAAGGGAAGATCGGAACTACTCTAGTGGCAGCTAAAAGCCGAGTAGCGCCTCTGAAGAAAACCAGTTCGAAAGATAAGAAAATCACGACCACGAAGATCACACTGCCGAAACTAGAATTAACGGCAGCCCTACTAGGAGCACGGCTAGTAAAATACTTGCTAGAGAAAGATTTTGCAAGGGAAAATCCCAAATTGTCAATGTGGACGGACAGCACCATAGCTCTGGGATGGATCAAACATTCACCAAACAAGTATTTACCCTACGTCAGCAACAGAGTAAGCGAAATCCAGAGTCTAACGGACCCGACTACTTGGCACTACTGTCGAGGGGTTAACAACCCCGCTGATTTACCTACGAGGGGAAGAAAAGCAGAAGAGCTTCTCACTCTCAAGTTATGGTGGGAAGGGCCACCATTTTTAAGAATGGAGGAAAAAGATTGGATTAAAGAGAATCCAAGCCCGGGAATTTACCCAAAGGCTTGCGATGAAGAACTTAGACCGGCGGTTAAGGATACATACCAAGGAGCCTGTATAAGCGGAAAGGAAACTGAACCCCTCCTCGACCTAGAAAAGTTCAGCACTCTTAAGAAAGTACTACGGTTAATGGCCTGGGTACACAGATTCGTTGGAAACGTCAGAGCGAGAGTGTCAAAGAAGAAAGAGGAGTGGAAAGGGGGACCCTTGGATGCTGAGGAAATAAACAAAGCCGAGAGGATAGTCATCCAGCAAGAACAGAAAAGAGATTATGGAAACGAAATCTCAAAAATTAAGAATAGACAAGAAATTTCGAAGGAATCGAAACTATATCTACTAGACCCGTTCCTAGATGAAAATGGACTACTGAGCGTTGGAGGTAGATTAGAAAAGTCGGAATTCACGTATAGAGAAAAGCACCCCTGGATATTGGACCCGACAAATCGACTATCTCGTTTAGTCGCAGATTCCTGCCACCTAAAAACAATGCACGGAGGTCAAGGAATGACAATGACGCATCTGAGGGAAAGATTTTGGATCCCCAGAGCACGCCAATTGATAAAATCAAGAATCAATTCTTGTTTAATCTGTCGAAGATTATCGGCCAAGCCAGGGAAACAGATTGAAGCACCGCTTCCGACGGACCGGATTAGAAAAGCCAAACCGTTTGAAATAACCGGGGTGGATTTTGCTGGACCACTACATACGAAAACCGGCAAAACCGGTTTATCTTATGTAGCTCTCTTCACCTGCGCCGTCACGAGAGCGACGCATTTAGAATTGGTACCAAGCTTGACCACGGAAAGGTTTCTCCAGGCTTTTCGGCAGTTTGCCGCCCGACGGGGAATACCATCAACGATCTATAGCGACAACGCGCTCACGTTTAAGAAAGCCTCCGAAGACTTAAAGATAATTTGGAAAACCATCCGAGATCGGGATGTTATGAACTACTTTTCGGAAGCCAGGATAACGTGGAAGTTTATCGTTGAACGAGGAGCGTGGTGGGGAGGATGGTACGAGAGGATGGTGGGGCTAACAAAGATAGCTCTAAGGAAGGTTTTAGGTAAAGCCAAACTGGACAAGGAGGAGATGAGGACTCTACTGGCAGATGTGGAGGCGATTCTGAATTCGAGGCCTCTCACGTTCACCTACAACGAGAAGGACGAGCCCTCTCCTTTAACCCCAGGACATTTTCTAATCGGAGATCGACTGACGTCACTACCGTCGAGAACATTCCCGACCAGCGTAGTCGTCCCGTCAACTAAGAAAGAGTTGACTAATCGCCTAAAGTATCAACAGGCGCTTCTGGAAAGAATCTGGCAAAGATGGAACAAGGAGTACCTTCTGGAGCTTCGCACTAGTAACGAGAGGAAGTTAGCTTCAAAGGGGACAGAATACCAGATCGACGACCTGGTGATGATTCAGGAGGACCTTACCCCGCGTATGTTGTGGAAAACTGGACTGATAGCCGAATTATTTAAGGGACGCGACGGAATTACAAGATCGTGTAGGGTTAGATTACCTAACGGAACATTTTTAAAACGCCCTATACAGTTGCTCTACAAATTAGAAGTTTTAAATTAGAATCGATGTGTATTGCATGTTGTGTTTTATTCTGTATAATTTTATTGTTTTTTTTGGATTTATTTGTATTGGGAATAAGGGATTATTAATTTGAATTTAAAGATGAACTTCTAAAAGTTCATGGGGGGAGCGTGACGTAAATCGTAAATTGAACTGATATGAACTGATATACGTAGCTTTTAAGTTCCAATATTCATGGATAGGGAGAATTTATTCCTAATGCGCTAAAGTTTAGACCACCGGCATGGACCGCTCCTATTTTTGGAGGTTCGCCCCCTCTGCTGGCGATTCCTCGACTTGGGGCTTATAAGATACCAAGCGAGGTTGGAGTAAAAAAGGGGGGTTTTATTTGAGTTTTTTGGGTACTTTTTCAATAAGAAAACACTCTCCATATATTTTTCGGGATGTAAAGACGTGTTGGTCGGAGTGAGCTTTTTTTGTATTAAAGTTCATGATAATTTTGTGTTTTTCGCTAACCCTTGGACTGAACCATTATTTCACCTACGAGATCTAAAGGTTTTAAAACTATTCTGTGACACTAACCTTAGGCTCATACGGGAAAATGCCAAAGTGTGTACCTTATTCTAATGTTAGGAAAGGATTTTAAAATATCCATGCGGTGGCATAACTAGTTAAATATCAGCAACAGTGGAAAAACCTTGGCCTAACTTTTAGGGTGGTCTGCTACAGTATAAGGTACAATTCGTTCAGTAATATAAATCGGTTACATAATAATAAAAATATAAATTTAAATAAGATTTGCAAACGCTTCAGAAACTCCCGTTACTCGACCCCGAATCCCCGATACACTAAAGACCGAGGCTTAAACCTCCTGAGCGTCCGTAGCTCGCGGCCATCTTTATTGTTTACATGGGCTCGTTACTGTGACTAAGTCTCCAATCCAACGTCAGCAAGATCATGGACAAAACAATACTGAAGCCTGAAGGACCGATGGCAAAGGGAGAAAGTTGAAAAATGCTTTTTAATTCGTCTTCTAGCGACAGATAGCAGTGAGCACAAAATGGATTTGTGCTCCCTGATACATCCAATAGATGGCAAGATGAGATGTCATAAATAGGGAGTCACAATTCACTAACTCACTATCAACCAGTCTGGGAAATAAGGATATTTTTTAAACTAGTCCTTGGGAACAGTGACCCCCCCTAGTCCCCGAAATAATTAACTGGTCTCCGGACTGGTCCCAGCCTTTGTTCTCCTATAGATTTCCAATGAATAAACTGGTCCTGAGAACAAGCAACCCCCACTTCTTGAATTAAAAAACTAGTCCAAGCAATTAATAAAATGGTTTTGGACCAGAGGAAGTGTGCTATTTCCCAGACTGATATCAACCCAAGTTCATTTCAGTTCGGTTTAACAAACTGCTTTAACACTGAACCAACTCTGATTCCCCAGGCTCATGTACCGAAGCCATTTTGGTAGAAATAGGCTCGTCGGTTTAACGTGTAGTGTGTACCCAGTTTTTATGAATAAAATGGTTAGAATTTGTAGTTTGAAGAGTTGTAGAAGCTCAAGTAAAACAGAAAACTTGTGCTTCTTTCGAATACCGGGCAGTTTAAAAAACCAATGAGAAGCAACGTTCAAATTATCCCCTAAGCGACGTAACCTTTGGTAACAAAAGTTGGGCCTTGGAGCTGAGTCCTTAAGAGAACATACTAGAATATGTTCAAAGCATTTCGTCTCGGGGATATATTATCCTACAAATATTAGGTTCCATTTAACTCATAGAACAGATTTTGTTAATTACTTATTTAATTAAACTGTAAACCAAATTCTTACTAGATTGGTTTTATTCATAATCGGAATGCTATTTTATAAACAATGGAAAAAACCCGAAAATTTTAAATTTGCCGGGGTCAATGAATATAGTAATACTAATTCTAGTCACTATATGGCGCGCAAAAGTGTAATCTGGCCGGGGTCATCTTGTTTAAATCCCAGCACACCTCGTTCTTACACTAACCAAAAATGGTACCTATAACTAACTCCTTGAGGGCACACATCTTTCTCCTTCAGCCGAAACCCGTCTCGTAAGCGACGCTATTACTATAAATCCATGCCTTGGCACACCCCCTTTCAGAGTTCACACAGGCGATAACCAGGCAATTCTCCCTTGAAATACCATCCTCTTAGAAAAACACTAAAAGCACACCTTTTCAGCTTTATGAATCTACCCTCGACCAATTGGGTAGTTAAGCTACTCAAGCGGAAAAATTAAATTGTTCAAAATCATTTTTCTATGTATTTGAGTTTGAAATTAACCTTCATCGTTTATTCTCAAAGTTGTGGATTACCCGTGTTTGTACTTTATTTAACCGAACTTGAAGTTATAACAAATTGTTTTACATTTTTTGACTTTTTCATTGTTTAGTATAAGTCTTCACAAATTTTTTTTTTGGTTTTCTCATTGTTTATTACCCGTTTTTGTATTTTATATAGAGGAACTTGAAGTTATCACAAAATGTTTAGCCTTTTTTGACTTTTTCATTGTTCAGTCTAAGTTATAACTATATATTTAACATTTTTTGACATTTTCATTGTTCAGTCTAAGTTATAACTATATATTTAACATTTTTTGACTTTTTCATTGCTTAGTATAAGTCATCACAAATTATTTAACTTTTTTTGGATTTTTTCATTGTTTACTCCTCACGGCACAATTGTGGCCTACCCGTGTTTTTTTTAATTTTTCTATACGAAACTTTACTTGAAGTTAGTTATCACAAAATATTTAAGAATTATTATTTTTTTTTCATTGTTTAGTGTCACGGCAAAATTGTGGCCTACCCGTGTTTTTTTTTATTTTACTATACGAAACTTTATTGAAGTTACTTATCACAAAATATTTAAGAATTATTATTTTTTTTCTTTGTTTAGTGTCACGGCACAATTGTAGCCTACCCGTGTTTTTTTTATTTTACCATACCAAACTTTAAAAGTTGTTATGACATATTATTTTACATTATTTTTTCTAAATTTAATCTTTCATTAAAGCTTCCTCCTCCTGGGATGTCATTTGACTTTCGGAAGAAGTTTCGTGATCACTACATATTTCCTCTTCACCGCTTACTGTTTCTTTGGTTGGTAGGTTTTCTTTGGTTGGAAGGTTTTCTTTGCTTTGAACTTTCTTTTTTACCACAGGAGTCTTCTGACTAATTGCGCATTTCTAGAGCAAAATTATAGCTTAAGAAAATCAGTATCTAATAATAATTAAAATTGAAATTTTGACTCGTCTTGAAGAGTCCTTTCACAATTATCGCATTAGTTTGAATAGCTTTTTTTAAAAAAAGCGTCAATAACCACGTATCATCATAAACAAAAAAATAAAATCCTATTATTATTAATGATTACCAATATCATCTCGCTGAGTTCTTTTAATTTATCACAAGGCTTTCTGGTTTTATTTTCTTGTGGCTCGTTTTCTACTTCGTCATCCACCTTTTGTAGAGGAAGTTTTGAAAACCTTTCCGTTAACTTTATTGCAGTTTGGTCCTGAAAGAAATATTTTAAAACATCAACAACATTACACGAGGTTCTTGGCATTGCAGGCCAAAAATATGTCAATGAAATGAACATAAGGAAAATCAAGCAAAAGCAGAGAGATAAGACAAGAAAAAAGATATTTACTTTCCCTAATAACCAATTAGACTGTCCAGGACATGTGCAAAGACCTTTAAAGTAAACCTATACCCAAAGTTCTAATAATTAGAAAATTTTCACTCACTACAAAAGGATATTTAAACTCCTTCTCAAACGCAGGCAGTTCTTGAAAGATTTTTTTATAGCATTGGAAAGTTCTTCCCAACCTTCTTTAGCCAAACAATAACCCGCGGAAAACGGAAGAGGGAGGCTCCTACAGAAGATAAATTTCATTGAGGATTTAGAAGTTCTAGATCTTCGTTAAGTTGCACACTTAACCTCTTAAGACAATTTAAGTACAATTTCATTGACTTTAATAACTGTTACTGAACCTAAGTCAAGCATTGAAGTTGTGGCAGCGCGTACTGAATATCTAAAGGTTTTGTAGGTCTGATTCGATAACTAGTATCCGCGTTTAAAATTAAAGTAAAACGACTGAAGTTTGGTAACGAGAAAAAAACAAAGTTAATGTTTATTGGCAAAAAAACTGGTTAATACGGAAAAAAGTTAAAGTTTCAAAAGGGTTAAAAATTACTCTCTAAAAAATGGCTATGTCCTTGCGATTTAGCGGTGAGTCGATTTTAAGGGTCAGAGTTAGGCCAGAAATTTGTTAAAGTATTTCGTGGCGCAAAAACTGCCCAAAAAACGGGTTACGACCAAGTGCGAGTCGCTGAGAGAGAAGGCTAAGAGCTCGTTTCAATCTGATTATATTTTGGGGCGCGAGGTCCCTTTTATACTTTTTGGTCTAACAAAGGGGGAATGAAATTTACAAGATAAATATTTTGCGCGCCAAAATAGTTGCTACCTAGGTTAAAGGTTCTCGAACTCAGAGCGCGGGATGTCTTCCTTTTTTTAAAAAACCCCAACGCAGAGAGTTCGCGAGTGCCCATTGTTAAAAAAGGGTTAAGAATTCACGGTATTATTCGCTATGTAAAGAGATATTTGGCGCTTGTAAAACTTATGCTAACAGAAGTACATAATTTGAAGTATACTGGATTTTTAAGTGTTTTGATATTTAAAGTGAAGTTAAGATCTATTTATCTTTTAAACTAAGTAAATAATAAGTAAATAATTTGGGGATTTAACAGCCTCCCCCCGATTGAACTATAAGGTTCAATATTATGCGCGATTTGATTAAAAGATTAAGTTTGTTTAGAGTTCGATTAAAATTAACACGATTTAAAGTTCGTTTAAATGAATTACCGCGATTTAAAGTTCGAGGTTGTAAAGTAGTTGGATTGGTCTGCGAAGCTTGGTCACATCAGCCAATCTCACCATACACGATCTGATATGGCCGTCGCGGCCTGTGAAGGTCTCGTCAATAACTCCCAGCTTCCAACTTAGGCGCGGCATTTTCTCTTCTCCGATGAGGACGACGTTTCCGGTTTGAAGAGGAGTTGTCGGTTGGTTTCTGGTACGGTTGTGGGCTGACCGTAATTGAAGCAGATATTCGGAACGCCATCGTTTCCAGAATCCATCGATGACTGTCTGTCGGTACTTCAGACGGCGGGTCAGCTCCTTCCTGTTGGCGGGAACATCGGAGGCTTTCGGGTACGTCGTGGAGAGCAAACTGGTCATCCGATCCCCAACGAGAAAATGATTTGGGGTTAATGGTGAGGGCTCGTTTGCGTCTTCGGAGACGAAGGTGACTGGGCGTGAGTTGATCGCTGCTTCGGCTTCCGTGAGAGTGGTGGCGATTTCCTCGAAAGAGAGTTTGGCTCGGCCTATGGTTTTTCGTAGGGCGTTTTTAACGGACCCTACGAGTCTTTCCCAGTAGCCACCCCACCAGGCGGCTCGGTCACAAATGTAGGTCCATTTTATTTGATGCTCCCCGAAATATTGAGCGACTTTTGGGCTTGCGACGTTTTTCCAAATTTCGCTAAGTTCGGTCTTAGCGCGCTTGAACGTTTTAGCATTGTCAGAGTGGATATTCTTCACCATGCCGCGTCTTGATACGAACCGCCGGAAATCGAGAAGGAACGTGTCCGTTGTCTGGTCGGAAACCAGCTCCAAGTGTACGGCGCGTGTTACCGCGCACGTAAATAGCGCGACGTAACATTTACTTCCGTCCCGTGTGTAAAGGGGACCAGCGAAGTCCAGACCGGTGTTTTCGAAGACTGGCGTCGGGGTTGTTCGGAACTCCGGTAACGGTGCCATGACGGCTTCGGACGGGCGCGCTCGAAAATATTTGCATACGTTGCAGTTCCGTAGGACCGAGCTCACGAAGTTACGCGATTTTATAATCCAGAATTTTTCTCGTAGTGATACCGTGGTTATGATTACGCCGGCATGCATTACTTTCTCGTGTGCGTTTTTTACGAGTAATTCCGTAAAGGGGTGATTCGGAGCGAGAAGATAGGGTTTTAGTTCCGCGGGAGAGATTCCGCTACCTTGTAGTCGTCCGCTTATACGTAGGAGTCCGTCGTCATCCAGGCGAGGGTGCAGCGTTAGGACCTTCGAAGTTTTAGGAATCTCCAATTGTTTTGCTAGGTTGCCAGTTTCTTCCGGAAACTGTTCTTCTTGGGTCGTGCGAATCCAATATTTCTCCGCGAGTTGAATTTCTTCGGCTTTAAGTTCTCCCATCCGCCTTTGGTTCTTGAAGCGACTGTTGTTAATGAATCGGAAAACCCAGGCTGTATGGCGATAGAGGTTTTTCAGTGAGCTGAAGGTGCGAATATTTAGCGGAGATTCTTTTTGGGGGGTCCCAATGGTCAGGGTGAGGGTAAAATTCCTTAATTCGTCCTGTACGGAGTCCAGGCTTATTTCCGCGGATTGGTCTTGAGAGACCTTGAATTCTTCTTGGAGCCAGCTGGGTCCGTGCCACCAGAAATTATCGTGCTCGAGTTCGGCCATCTTACATCCGCGAGTTGGGAGGTCGGCCGGATTTTCGGTTCCCTTGCAATGGCGCCAAGACATGGGATTGGATATCGTCTGAATTTCTCTTACTCGGTTGGCGACGAAGGGTTTCCATCGGTCAGCGCTACCCTTGATCCATCCTAAGGTTATTTTTGAATCGCTCCACATGAATATTTTGTTCGGCTTGAGTTTCAGCTGGTGTTTGAGATGGTCGACGAGTTTAGTGGCTAATAGGGCTCCCATTAGTTCGAGTCGCGGAAGTGTGAGCTTCTTTAGCGGGGCTACCCGTGATTTTGCCGTGATGAATGTAGACGAGATATTTCCTCCTTCGCTCCGGTAACGAAAGTAGGCTACGGCGGCGTAGGCTTTAGGTTTTGCGTCGGAGAAACAGTGTAATTCGATTTCTTCGCCGTCGACCTTAACGGCTCCCCGGTAGTAGTAGCGGGGCACGGAGATTTTGGTTAAATCTCGTAATTGGCAGCACCAGGCTTCGAAGATTTCTGCTAGTTCCTCAGGTAGTGACTCGTCCCAGGATTGACCGTTTTCCCAAAGTTTTTGAAAGAGGAGCTTGGCCCGTATCGTAAAAGGCGCGAGGAACCCGAGTGGATCGAATATCTTGGCGACGGACTTCAGCACCCAGCGTTTGGTGCTCTTCCGGTTTTGAATGAACTCCATTAATTCTTTGATTTCGAACAAAAGGACGTCTTTTGTACTGTCCCACGTGAGTCCGAGGACTTTAGGCGGCGCGGAAAATGGCTGGGTCTCTTTGGACTTTGTGTCTTGATTTTTATCGGTTAGATGTTCCCTGACCTTCGGAGAATTGCTTTGCCATTTCGTTAGTTTCATGCTAGCGTCTTGCATGATTTGATCTACTTCTGATATCCTTTTAATAGCTTCTTCGTTGGTGGTGGAGGTTGCGACTAGGTCATCGACATAGAGAGAGTCGTCGAATAATTTGCTAGCTTCTGGGTAGATCTCCTGGTATTTCTTTGCGTGAAGCCGGACGGTAGCGGCCAGTAGGAAGGGGCTTGATGCTGCGCCGAAAGGGACGCGTGTTATCCGGTAGGTTCTAAGCGTGTGGCTCTTGTAGGGATCGTCGACGTCTACCCATAGAAATCGTAAGACGTCTCGGTCTTCCTCGCGGATTTGAATTTGAAGGAACGCCTTCGTTATGTCAGCCGTGTACGCGACTTTTCCTTCTCGGAACCGGAGTAAGATGTCGAAAAGTTCGGGGTTTAGCTTCGGTCCGGATTCTAGGCACGCGTTAAGGCTGGAGACGTCGGTCGCGTGAGATGATGCATCGTAGACGACGCGAGTTCTTGTTGAAGTGCTAGCTTCTCTGATTACGGCTCGGTGCGGCAGGTAGTAAAGCGCGTCGCCGACGTTTTTACTCGGGTCGACTCTTTCGACGATTCCGGCGGAGATTTGATCCTTGATTATCGTGTTGTACTCGTTAAAGCTGACGGGATCTTTTCTTAGTTTGAAAAGTAGATTCGAGGTTCTCTTTGCGGCTACGGCGTAATTGTCTCCCAGGTTTAAGTTGCCTGGTTTAAAAGGTAGAGCGACCGTGTAGCGACCGTCTTGGAACTCGGTGGTTTTAGCGAATGTTTCTAGGATTTTGTTGCCCGATTCTTTTTCTTCGTTCAAGTCGTGGACGCCGAACGATTGTAGCTCCCAGAATCCGCGAAGGTTTTTCGAGATGCTTTCTTCCTCTAAATTCGAGTTTACGTTGATTAGCATGATGGAGACGGTGTTTATTCCGATATCGCGTGATCCGACGGTCTGAGAACCTTGGAGCGTCCACCCAAAAATCGTTTCCATTGCGGTTAGTGTCGGTCCGAAACGTTCGCTTTTTCCGCTCGCGATAGCCCAAAGGTAGTCGGCTCCGATTAGTACGTCGACCGCGTGGGGATCGCGATTGCCTTCTTCTACCGTTGTTGCGTCGGCCATCGGGAGGTTTCGTCTTTGAAATTCGCGGGAGAGTTCCGCGCCCGGTACGGCGAATACCGAGCCGCATATTTCGGGTGTTTCGTAGGCTTCGATGGTGATCCTTTTCTCGGGGTTATAGCGACTCCTGAGCTCCACCTGCACCTTCCGTCTTATTTTGCGTTCGGGTTTCGTGCTTCCGAAGCTGGTGGTTTCGAGGTTTTCTTCTAGTAGGACTGGCAACGCGAGCTTTCGGGATATTTTCTCTTTAATAAACGTGACGTGGCTCCCGGTGTCGAGGAGGCATCGGACCGTCTCGGTATTTTGTCCGGCGGGACTATTGGCTACGGCCAAGGCGGTTTGGAGAAATACGGCTCCCGTTGATTTCGTCGAAACTCCGGCGGTCATTTGAGCGGTGCCCGTTGAAGTGGCGGTCTCTATGTTTTCAGGCGTGTTTTCCTTGGGACGGTCGCAGATACTAGAGTGGTGCCGTTTCTGGCAAAACTTGCAAATTCGGTATCTGGAATTACAATTCCGGGCTTGATGTTCCCGAAGGCAAATGAAACAGCGTTTCTTTTGCATGAGTATAGCCTTCTTTTCGGCTACAGTTAGCTGGTTGCACTGGGTAGTCGAATGTTCGTGTTTATCGCAGTAGAGACAGGCTCGGATATCGGAGTTTACGGCGAGTGCGGCGGCTCCACTGGGTGGTCTCGATCTGCTGTTGTCGTAGCGAAAATCTCGAGGCTGCGGTGGCCGTTCGGGATACCGGCGGTCGGATTCGGTGCGGCGGGGGTCTGAACCGGTAGACCGAGCGAGGACCGAGGCGCGTTCGCGGCTTGTGATTTCTTTTTGAAGAAAGTTCATTAGGTCGGTAATGTTTAGTTGAGCGTGTTCGCGACTGAACGCGAGCGTGATGTCTTCGGGGAGACGTTGCGTGATTATTGGGCAGAGTAACAGTCCAAAGTTACGGTCGATAACTTGGAGGTCTTCTAGGCTTCGAATTTGGGTCATACAAGCGTCGTGTAACCGTCTTAAGCCTACCACGTCATTTGATTTTCGGACGGCAGGAAGGCTTAATAGGTTATGCATGTGCTCGTTGATTATGTCCTCTCTGCATCCAAATCGATTGTGTAGTTCTACGATAGCGGCATCGTAATTGGCGTCGGATAGTGATAGTCCATCAATAGCTGTTAGGGCTGGCCCTTCCAAGTAGGATACCAGATAGCTTTGTTTCTCCGTTTTGTTCAGGTTTGGGTTGTTGTGGATGCTGGTTGCGAAGCGCGCCCAGAAGTTTTGCCACGTGCTAATGTCTCCCGAAAACCGACGGATCTCTAATTTTGGTAAGCGGACGGCCGAAATGTTTCCGTTTGGCGGAGGTAACGAGCTGGAATTCGGCGCGGGCGGTACGTTGGGAAGCGGGTTCGAGCTTCCGATCGACGGTTGAGTCCCGGGCGGTATGTTGGTAAGCGGGGTTGAGCTTCCGATCGACGGTTGAGTCCCGGGCGGGTTCGCGTTAAGGTTACCTTGCGTGGTATGGGTAACGGTCGGAGTGCCGCTCCTGGACGAGCTGGTGGATGAGCTGGTCGTTGCTAGGCCGACAGCGGCCGCTAGAGTCGCGGCTTCTTTGTGAAGATCGACGGCTTGGTTGCCGCGGCATTGGGCTATGACGAGATCATCGATGTAGTCGAGCGATGTCTGTTGGTCCTTTTCTAGTTCCGCTGCGGTGGTGAAAAGGGGCTCCATGTTTTCGTTAATTTCGATTAACGTTTGTTCTTTAGTTTTTAAGATGTTAAGGCAACCCTGGATAGCGGCGAAATCGGGACTTGCTTTACCCAATTCGACTTCCATGAGGTTTTTAGCGCGGGACGCGGACTGTTTGGTCCCGGTTCTTTTTGCCTTTAATCGCGTGAGCTCATCCATAACGTCTTGAGGCATTTCTCGTACTGTTCGTTAAGTGTTTTTAAACGCGTTACTAATTAAATTCCGGGTTTCGGCACCAAAAAATGTGGCAGCGCGTACTGAATATCTAAAGGTTTTGTAGGTCTGATTCGATAACTAGTATCCGCGTTTAAAATTAAAGTAAAACGACTGAAGTTTGGTAACGAGAAAAAAACAAAGTTAATGTTTATTGGCAAAAAAACTGGTTAATACGGAAAAAAGTTAAAGTTTCAAAAGGGTTAAAAATTACTATCTAAAAAATGGCTAAGTCCTTGCGATTTAGCGGTGAGTCGATTTTAAGGGTCAGAGTTAGGCCAGAAATTTGTTAAAGTATTTCGTGGCGCAAAAACTGCCCAAAAAACGGGTTACGACCAAGTGCTAGTCGCTGAGAGAGAAGGCTAAGAGCTCGTTTCAATCTGATTATATTTTGGGGCGCGAGGTCCCTTTTATACTTTTTGGTCTAACAAAGGGGGAATGAAATTTACAAGATAAATATTTTGCGCGCCAAAATAGTTGCTACCTAGGTTAAAGGTTCTCGAACTCAGAGCGCGGGATGTCTTCCTTTTTTTAAAAAACCCCAACGCAGAGAGTTCGCGAGTGCCCATTGTTAAAAAAGGGTTAAGAATTCACGGTATTATTCGCTATGTAAAGAGATATTTGGCGCTTGTAAAACTTATGCTAACAGAAGTACATAATTTGAAGTATACTGGATTTTTAAGTGTTTTGATATTTAAAGTAAAGTTAAGATCTATTTATCATTTAAACTAAGTAAATAATAAGTAAATAATTTGGGGATTTAACAGAAGTATTCATTTAAAAAGAAATTTATAATGCAAGGGCGAGATTACGCATCCCACATATAACATACTGTTTCTACTGAAAAGGTCTTTGACATCTTGGTCTAGGTTCATGAACTCCTTTCTTTGTTTTGTACTAAGGTAGTTTGGTAATAGTGGAGTAAGAAGTAAAACGTTCTTTCCTTCCTTCCTAATGGTAAATTCGACTTCCATAAATAATCTCGTTATATTGTTCCTACAATCTTCGTAGTTTGACTTATTTGAAATCTGAAATATTTATGGTACATTTGCTTCATATGTAACAAATTGAAAATTTTAAGCAAGCCTGACAAAAAGTAGCTCATATTCAATATTTTAAAAGTAATTACCATTTTAAAAATATCATTTGTGCCAACCCACATAATGAGATATTCATTTTTAATCTTAGGAATGAAAGTGACAATGGACTTTAGTGTGGTGTCTGACTTTGTAGTAGTTGTTGCATCTATTTTCTATGGTTAAGTAGTAAAGAAATGTCAGTAAGTACCCCCCCCCCAAAAATGTTTGCAAATAATTACCAATTAAAAGAGGTTCATCCCAAAATTCAACAAGCGGTGCAAGTAGTTGAAGGTCTCCGACCATGGTAAATCCGTAAAACTCGGCTTCTAATAACAACAAACAAAAACAGAGTTTTGTAAATTTTTCCATGAGGCCAAGATGTCACATAAAATAAACTAGGTTAAACATAAAAGGCAAAACTATCGAAACATTGAAAAATTTGCGAATAAATTTAAAATATTTACTCAGGCCTTTTGTTTCTATTATTGTAGTCTCACGTGTGTCATCTAAATTAAAAAATAAATTATTTTTATTGAATAGCGTCACAAATTGATATATTAGTAGTAAAATTTCTACCCAGCAAGGTTGGCATCCCTAAAGGATTGCTTTGCTACTCCTAAGGGCAGTAAGTTTCCTACTGTGTAGAATTTGATAGTCTTTAAAAAACATTATATTTGGGACGCCAATTTTGACCCCTCCATCTTTCTCCTCTTTCAGCTTCACACGGTTCTGATCTTCTAAAATCTTTGAAGGTGCGTGATGGACCACCTTGACTATATCCTACGGTTAAGAAAAATACTTGTTTGTAATTCATAAATTATGTAATTTCTACTGAAAAGGGAGTATGCAAAGGGATTAATATGAGAGTTTCATTTTTAATGGTGGCGTAAACTTTCTATTATTCCCGCTTAATAAAGAAATAAAAAATTACTGGCAGTTTCCAAGGAGTGGTCCCACCTCTCCAAAAATTATAAAATTTATACCAAATAAAATCTTGTAAAGTGAGGAAAATTATGGTGTAAAAATATTTCACAATTGAGTAGAAAACCCAGAATTTTTTTTGGAAAAAGCATGCAATTTAAAGGAAGAAGGAATAAAAAAAGGAGTAAAAACCAAACCAAACCTAACCATTAAAAATAATTAACACCTACTTTTAATAATAATGAAATTTTTATAATTTTTGGAGCGATCCACTCCTTAGAAATATAGGCCTGGGGACAGATAGGCCAAAAACGGGCTTGACCTAGAACATTAGAACATAAAGATGAAAATTGGTACATGTGTTATTTTTGACCCAACAAAAAATATACTAAAAGTCCCCTGCTGTAGAGCGCGAGATTTCGAGGCCATCTTTGAAAATGGCCGACGCGAATTACAGCTACAATTTATTCCACGTTCTTCCTCAAAAACTATGAAAATTAGTACATATTATGATTGGAACCAGATGAACAGCATGGCAAAATTTTACAGCTCTGTGTTCAATAGCTTGGTCGCCATATTGGAAAATAGCCGCCGTGAATGATAGGTACAGTATATTTCACCATGTTGTGGGAAAATTATGAAAATTGATAGGTATTATAATCAGAGCTGTGTGAACCTCTTAATAAACTATTTAAGCCATTAATCAGAGACTTTGGCCGCCATGTTGGCAAAATGGCTGTTATCAATGCCATTTAGATACAGTATATGGTTGAAAAATTATGAAAATTGGTAATTATTATGTTGAAGACCGTCTAAACAGCATACTTGAATATTGAAGACGTACTACTGATAGTTTGGGCGTCATCTTGGAAAATGACTGCATGAAATGCCAAATATATTACCGATATATAACTGCTTTCGATATTTCTTTAATGAGTAGATGATTTTCATGAACTTATTAAACGCCATAAAAATAACTATTTTCGAGTCAAAATTATCGACCCATCATCAAAAATGGTCGCTGAAATATTACTATCCTAAAATCTGAAAAAAGGAAAGCCATATTACTCGGATTTTGGTTAGGGAAAATTGTTTTATATGGGGTATATACATTCTAGTGTCGTTAAGGATTAGATTTAAGACACATTTTTAACATTTCGTTCATATTTCTCGTTGTCCTGAAGATTTTTTATTACGGCTAATACCTTGACAATGACCACACATTGCCCAGCAAGTTAATCCAGATCGTCTACATTCACAGTTCTTTATACAAGATGTTCTGCAGACTGCAGGTACAAATAATGAGTGTTACAAAATCATCTGGTGCCGGAAGGAGAATGGTTTGAACGGGATTAAATCGTTTCCAAGCTATTTTGGACTTGAAGATACGCTCGGAAAAAATGTAGTTTTGCGGTGTCGGTTGTTGGATTATGCTTAGCGAGATCAAATGAGGACTTGACAGTATATGTGATAACGGTTCCATTATACGTGTAATATCTACATAGTTGAAGTGTGACGTGTCAATTATCACCCTAAAAAAAGCGGAAAAAAATCTCTCTTCGGCAGCAGCTGTGGGTTCCCTAGATGCAATATGGTCTTTAAAAAAGCCTAACAAATTTGTAAGATGCTATGTGTAGCGCCTAATCAAGGGTTCTGACATGCAATTATTATGAAAAACCTTCAGGATGACGATGAATATGTATTAAATACTAGAAATCTGTCTAAATTCTAATCTTAAACAACAGTAGAATGTATAAACCCCATATTAAATCATATTTTCTAATTAACATGTTGAGAATAACAGCTTAGAATAACTTTCCTTTTTTTCAGAATTTAGGGCAATGATTTTCATGTGGTCATTTTTAAAGATGGCGTCGATAATTTCGACTTCGAGATATCCATTTTTTGTTGTTTATTACGTTAATGAAAATAATCTATTAAAAAAAGGAATTTCAAAAAGATTTATATATTTGAAATATATTTAGCATTTCCAGCAGTCATTTTCGAAGATGGCGCCCAAATTATCAGTAGCACTTCTTTAATATTCTACAGGGCCGGTAGGCCCTTGTAGATATGACATGACACCCTTCCGTAATGTTAAAGAAAAAGTCACACCTTTTAGGGTTAGCGTCCCATAGAAAAAGTATTAAAATTTTTTTAAGGCAATTGTGACAGGCCATACGGAAAAAGTATAGCGAAGTTAGTTTTCGGAATACTTCTTAATTAACAAGCATTTATTAAATGGGAAACTTACCTGTTCCGATTTTTAATTAATTAATTCTAATTTTTGTAATTTAACTAATAAAGATAGTACGTCAAAAAATTACTTTTGGGTCAGAAGTCAGCCTAACCTTATAGGACGCTTAAACCTATTTTCTTCATTTCGTTCTCGTTGACAACTAGAAGGGCCTAGGTTTGTGGGTGCTAACAAGTTTCGTTGACTAATTGTAAATGTTGGCTTTCTTGCTGATTTTCCTAATTTCTTAGCAGTAGACTCTAACAAATTACTTTGGTATTTCGTCCGAGCTTGAGCACCTTTATATGTATTTTCTAATTAACTGTAGCACCCTTAATAAGAAATAGGTCGTTATCAGGTCGAATTTTCGTCTAGAAAAGTAATTCAGGTAAATAATTACAGTTAATAGGGGTTTTTATATCTTTTGAAGTAAGTTTTTCGACGTTCTTTACGGCCAAGGCTTAAGTTGTAAAGGCTAATAGCACCGCATGTTATTTCCCCATAGAGCTTAATACAGTCGAAGGCAGAGGGCTGCCATTACCCTATTTTAGTTACTCTGTGTAATTATAGTCTCATATAGTGTCTTTCCTCTTTAAAGATTATTAAAAAGGCTGATTTCAGCTCTCATTTGTTTTGGAATCCTGTGTATAGTCTGCTCAATTTTATGCTAGAAACAGAGCCTAACCGGATTAACCCTAGGTTTTTTATGCTGTATTTACCGTGTTCGCTTCCAATTTGATGTAAAAATGGCATACCTATTCAAATTATTAACGTGTTGAAATAAAGATAGTGATTTTCACCCTGTGAAAAGATCGAAAACTTCAAAATACTACTGGTAAGATGACAAAAAGTTTAAAATGTTTTCCTTACGGCAGTTAAAAGAGTCGTGGTGTTTACCTTAGCGCAGTTTAACTATTTGTTACCAACAGTGGATTTTGTTAATTCATAAATATAAGTAACAGTGGTGCTGATTAATCCAGGAGGACAGTGTCGTTATGTAATTTAACTAGTCAAATAATTTCCATGTTTACATCAGCGCAGATTTTTCCAAGGTAACCACATCAGCAACGGAGGGTTACGTTGCTCATCATTTCCACAGTTCACATTGCCGTTTGTTTATTCGTCTAAATTGCTATGAATTGTTTAGGTCTTTAATTTAATTATTGTTATTGAAGCCAAAGCTGTTAAACTATAGAATCACATCATTCATTGACATATGTTATAGATGATCTTTATGTTACCGCAAATTTAGCACGTGGTATGATAAAAATTAAACACATTGTGTTGGCAAGAATGAAAAACTCTTCTACACTTTACAATTAAGGTGATTTGAAACTCATTTTATAAGCTAAATCAACACTGCCAAACCTCAATAATTCATTAATTTCAAATTAATTATTAACGTGAATTTAAACATGAAATATACATATTTGGATGAGAACTCGAGTAACTTTGAAATAAAATAGTTAATTAAGATTAAAACTGCACAAGCTGTTAGTATAGCCCCATGTTTTCTATCTCATAATTAGTTAATTTAAATATTTAAAGTACATTAATAGGCGCGAAATTCGAAAGTTTAAGGTAAAATAAGATTCAAAACCCACTAAAAATTGCAATTAAGGTTAAGTATATATTGAATGTCATGTATAACCCAAATGTACACTGCCGAAACACAATCCTACGTTAATTTTAAATCAATTAAATATAATTAACGTGAAATTAAACCAAAAATATTATTTTTTTTGGATTAAAAGCTCAAATAACTTTTAAATAAACTGTTTATTTAAGATTAAAACTACCCAAGCCGTTGGTAAATCCCAATGTTTTCTATTTCACACTTCAGTTAATTTCAACTATGTTTAAAGTACATTAATTGGCGCGAAATTCAAAAGTTTAGGGTAAAATAATGACTGTGGCAAAAATGTTAAACTGCACAAAACGTTCCAATTAGGGTAATAAAATTCCAATAAATTATTTCGCAAAGCCACAGATGTTTCCTATTTCACTTTCGAATTAATTTAATTCATCATTAAAGTACATCAAAAGCGCATACATATTTAAGAGTAATTGCAATTAAAGTTAATATTTCATTGAAACTTGTATTATAAACTAAATCCACACTAGATAAACCGTTAAACTAAACTTAATCAAGTATAATTAATGTGAAATTAACCCAAAACACGAATGTTTTTGGTAAATTCATGGATACCTTATAATTAAACTAACAAATTATAATTAAAACTACACTTATCTTTCACTCAGCCTCCATTTTCCTGTTTACTTCTTACACTTAAAAAATTGTCATTTAAAATAATTTTTCCCACATTGAAAAGAGAGCTATTGAAAAGGCGCGAAGTTTAAAAGTTTTTTGGGGGGAGGGGGTACAGTATGTGTGTCTTTTTAACAGCAGTATTGTTACAATTGTAACACTACAGACCTTGTATTTCTAATGGAACCGGCAATACCGCAACGCTGAGCCGAAAAACCAGGATGTTAATTGTTTGGACCAAAAACATACCGCGGTGTCACTTGTTGAACGTTAAAGCGACCTTCATCACTTTAAATCCCATGACCTACTCAATCTGGCAATCATTGAAAACTCAACTTTGAGGTACTTCCGGTCCCTTTTGATATACAGGGTCTTCAGTGTAGGAGCTAAGTAGTAGAATTACAGTAGTTAGTCTCGTTTCCTAGCGAAATGCCAACCTATTCCAACCAGGACAAATTGGACAGGATGTTTATTTTGGGTGAAGGTCGCATTAACGTTAAACTAAAGGCAGTGCTTTATGCCGCACGGTTTCCACACCGACAACATCCGGTGCGAAGCACCTTTGCCGACATTGGCGAGCACCTTCGTGAATTCGGTAGTGCAAGATCGTGAACGTAGAAGAGATTGTATAGTCTGTAATGAGGATAGATATTTTGACATAGTAGCACGTTTTGAAGCCAATTCATGCTAATAGTAGAGCGGTGGAACATGAAGTTGCACTAAGCCATTCTACTGTTTGTGCCAGTTTACAAGGGCATCACTTTCCAGCATTATCATAACCCCCTACATCAAGCCTTAACGGACGAGGACTTCGTAGGACGGCAATACCATTAGTCTTACCATGCGTCATGAGTTTACTGCTTGCAAATGTATTGCAAGACATGGACAGTCGTCTGGAAGAGTGCCTAAACCACAATGGTAGAAACGTCGAGTATTTACGTTGAGGTGTTTACCAAACAGTTAAGAGGTTGCAATTTGAGGCCCAGGTTCTAAGACTAATCGTAGGATATTGCTTTAAAATATTTTGTTGCATTCTCCAGTATTCTTTTTGTACCTTGTCACTCGTTGTCACTTGCATACAATAAAACATGAATTCTAAACATTTATTTACACCCTGTATAATTTAGTAAGACATCACCCGTTGAGAGTATTGGGGGTTGTACATAAAGGAAGCTGTTGGTCTGATCTCGACACCACTGTATATGTATACAGTGTACAAAACAAATATTTTTCTTCCATATTTTAAGCTTCTGTCATAAATAAAGTGCAACATTATATGCTTATCGAAAGCAATGTTATTGGATATAAGTTAAATGTAATTAACGATACTTAAGTACTTCTTTAAGCAATTAGAAATAGATCAACCCCAAATGTATGACGGTAAAGCAAACATAATTATTCAAAATTTAATTACATTAAGACTGAAGTAACAGATATTATAAAAAACGTTTTGGTTTGGACCAAGGCCGAAAAAACAAATGATATGTGTGAGGTTTATCAATTGGTTAAAGTTACAGATATTGCAATTTTTCTTGTCATTTTTATCCATTTAATCCTTAATCAATATTAAATTCAATCAACTAATTTTACTGTTAATCGATCTATTCCCTCTAAATTAATTGAAAAAATTACATATCTACGCTTTTTCAAGAACAATTACATTTTCCGAAAATATTTTATCATGAAATTAATTATTTTGAAGGGATTTCGTGTAAGTACCTTGACGGACATAGTTTAATTGTTGCTGGCTTGACAAATTTTCAAGTTTGCATCAAAAAAAACTTAAATCGGTAAGTTGCTTAGAAGACTGATGTTAAAAAAAATATGATAATTGAAATTTATTTTGTTCAGACTAGTTAATAAACGAATGCCGTATACTTAAGACAAAGCAACATCGTTTATCCTGTGTGGTTTTTGTTAGTAGGTAGCTATCTGTAGCACTGGAAAAATATGATATCGGTATAAATATAACCAAAGATAAATAGGTAAAGATTACATAAAAAGAAATACGTTTCAGTACCAATGGCTTGTTATATTCATTTCCATTCATTACCAGTTAAACGAAGAAGGTCACACTTAACTTAACCCTCACCCACGAAAGTCTAAAGTACGAAGAGGGAAATTGCAGTGCAACCTTTCTTTCATAGAGGCGACAATAGAAATGTAGCATTTCGATATACGAAATTAAATGTATGAATTCGTGCAACACCCTGGTTTGGCATTCACTATTATATATTTACATTTTCCTTTCGAATTATGTCAAAGTTCGCTTGGTCTTTTTAGACAGACTGTTTCAAATAGTTCATCTCGAAAACGAATGACATAGCTTAGAGAATTGACACTTACGAAAACGATCAATCGTTTTCGAGTTCAAGGTTTCGTAATTTTCAATGTTCGAAATCTCAATAAACTTTACGAATGCGTTTGAGAATTGCCTCCTAAGTATGTGTCGCGCTGAAGCGATGTGTCGATCGGTAAATATTGACTACAAGAAAGGTACTTGTCAATACAACGCTGATAACCTTAAAAGCGGACCCGACGCTGTATTTCGAGATATGGAATCTTTCAATTACTCCTAAAAGATATGTCTACCAGGTTAGTAACTATTAATGTAACTGTACAATGTGTTGCTCGTTTTCGGCCTTTAATCTTTTTGTTTATTTTCAGATGGTTCAACTTGTGAAAGGGATTGGGCTTTTGAACGAATCAGAGGGAAGGAATTAGTAGGCCACGAATACGACCGGGTCTTAGTGGAAGGCAACACTAAGGAAGTGTGTATGGCGGCGTGTCTTAAGTATCAGCTGTTCCACTGTCGTTCTGCTCACTTTAATTACCAACTGATGGAATGCAAATTAAGTCCCTACAGTCGGTACACCTCGTTCGATAAGAAAGTCTCACTTGAAAACTCGCGTCTCGTCGTGGACTATTTTGAAAAATATTGTTACAAAGGTAGTCAATTTAAAATAATCGAAAATTTTTTGTCTTGCCTGCGCTTTGGTAATTTTGGCCAAAGCAGTGGCGTGAGACCTCTTTACCAGGTCTCCTAAACGCAGAGCATGCACCTTCTGTGCGGCTTCGGTAAGACTACCATTGACGTTGAAATCATCTGGTATTGGGTAGTGCGGAAGCCTTAACTCTCTCCCAAAATTAAGAAACGCAGGGGTATAGCCCGTCGATTCTTGTACGGCGGTTCTAATAGCAAAAGCTTACTGAGGGAGCCCAAGGTCCCAGTCCCTATTGGAATCTTTTACATAAGACGCAAGCGTGGTCTCTAACGTCTGATTCATACGTTCCACTGGATTTCTTTGCGGGGAATAAATTGAAGTTAACCGATGTTTTACTCCTACCTGCAAGAAAGCTGTGCGCATAATTTTGGAAACTTTGCATTAACATAGCAGAGCGTCTTTTCGATACACGGACCTCTGGGTTATGGGCCCACCACGCTTCCACTGCGCCACTCTGCTTACATGATCATGGTATGAACAAACTAACATATCAAAATAGCAAGTGCTATTGTGCATTAATTTAGCAGAGCGTGGTTTCAATCCACGGACCTCTGGGTTATGGCCCCAGCACGCTTCCACTGCGCCACTCTGCTTACATCACCATTATATGAAAAACTAACTGATACCAAAATAGCCAATGCTACTTTGCATTAACACAGCAGAGCGTCTTTTCGATCCACGGACCTCTGGGTTATGTGCCCAGCACGCTTCCACTGCGCCACTCTGCTTATATTTTCATTGTATGAACAAACTAACTTATATCAAAATAGCAAGTGCTATTTTACATAAATTTAGCAGAGCGTGGTTTCGATCCACGGACCACTGGGTTATGGATCCAGCACGCTTCCACTGCGCCACTCTGCTTACATCACCATTATATGAAAAACTAACTGATACCAAAATAGCAAATGCTACTTTGCATTAACATAGCAAAGAGTGGTTTCGATCCACGGACCTCTGGGTTATGGGCCCGGCACGCTTCCACTGCGCCTCTCTGCTTACATGATCATAGTATGAACAAACTAACATATATCAAAATAGCAAATGCTACTTTGCATTAATTTAGCAGAGCGTGGTTTCGATCCACGGACCTCTGGGTTATGGGCCCGGCACGCTTCCACTGCGCCTCTCTGCTTACATGATCATGGTATGAACAAACTAACTAATATCAAAATAGCAAATGCTATTTTGCATTAATTTAGCAGAGCGTGGTTTCGATCCACGGACCTCTGGGTTATGAGCTCAGCACGCTTCCACTGCGCCACTCTGCTTACATCACCACTATATGAAAAACTAACTGATACCAAAATAGCAAATGCTACTTTGCATGAACATAGCAGAGAGCCTTTTCGATCCACGGACCTCTGGGTTATGGATCCAGCACGCTTCCACTGCGCCACTCTGCTTACATGATCATAGTATGAACAAACTAACTTATATCAAAATAGCAAATGCTACTTTGCATTAACATAGCAAAGAGTGGTTTCGATCCACGGACCTCTGGGTTTTGGTCCCAGCACGCTTCCACTGCGCCACTCTGCTTACATCACCATTATATGAAAAACTAACTGAAAGGAATCTAGCAAATGCTACTTTGCATTAACATAGCAGAGCGTCTTTTCGATCCACGGACCTCTGTGCTATGCGCCCAGCACACTTCCACTGCGCCACTCTGCTTACATCACCATCGTATGAACAAACTAGTTTATATCAAAATAGCAAGTTCTATTTTGCATTAATTTACCGGTGCGTGGTTTCAATCCACGAACCTCTGAGCCCAGCACGCTTCCACTGCGCCACTCTGCTTACATCACCATTATATGAAAAACTAACTGAAAGGAATCTAGCAAATGCTACTTTGCATTAACATAGCAGAGCGTCTTTTCGATCCACGGACCTCTGTGCTATGCGCCCAGCACACTTCCACTGCGCCACTCTGCTTACATCACCATCGTATGAACAAACTAGTTTATATCAAAATAGCAAGTTCTATTTTGCATTAATTTACCGGTGCGTGGTTTCAATCCACGAACCTCTGAGCCCAGCACGCTTCCACTGCGCCACTCTGCTTACATCACCATTATATGAAAAACTAACTGATACCAAAATAGAAATATGCTACTTGGCATTAACAGTCGATGCGTCAGAGAGAAAACCCCGAAAACTTTCCATTCTACGAAAAGTACAGGCGCGAGTTATAATTCTTAAGAGCGAAAATTTACAGAAGTATATTAACAAAAAACAACCATAAAAAGAAACATGAATTTAAACTTTGAAGTAATATTGATTATTATTATTCAGTTTACGACATCCTCCCCCTAAAAAAGAGGATTACTAATCTTATTTTTTCTTTATTTTCACTTAGAAATTTCTATGGGGTATAGTAATTGTAGTGGTCTTTTAATCTCTGAGCCGAAATGAGTTTTTAACGTGGCAGATCTAACAATTCCATCCCTTCCTACATGTAAATTAGTTATTCTACACAATTTCCAAAGATGACGTTGAATTCGCTCATCTTTCAGAATGACAACATCTCCCACTTTGGGTTCTCTAGAGTTAGCTACAAGTTTCCCTGATTTCTGGGCAGACCTTAATTCAAGGAGATAATCTTTTCTCCATCTGATCCAGAACCTATTTAGCAACTCTTGGCGGTATTTCCACCTTTTTTCTAAATATCCGTAGCCGATTTGCAACTCTCCTAATTTGAACTTTCTGGGGGGTAGCGTATCTAATCTTTTCCCAATAAGAAAATGGGATGGTGTGAGCGCTGAAGGTTCGCTTTGATCGCTATAAATGTAGCTAATAGGTCGCGAGTTTAAAACCGATTCTGCTTCTATGACGACGGTTTCTAATTCCTCGTACGTTAATAAGGCACGACCTACAACTTTCTTCAAACAACCCTTCAGTACTCCAACCATTCTCTCCCACATCCCACCCCACCAAGGAGCGCGATCTACTACGTATCTCCAGTCTATCTTCTTCTCTCCGAAATACTGGATAAGTTCTGGAGTGACTACTGTTTTCCATAGTTTGTTTAAGGCGATATAGCTTTTTGATTCGACGAATGCTTTCTTTTCCGCGACGTAATTTTTAACCAAAAACGGTCCGCAAAAATCTACCCCCGTATTTTCAAAGGGCGCGCCTTCGTTTACGCGAATCGGCGGTACAGGCGCGGTTTCACATTCGAAAGCCTTAGCTTTCACGCGCGCGCATTTTAAACATGTAAAGAGCACGTTTTTGACAACTTGCCGACCTCTTGGAATCCAAAAACGTGTACGGAGACCCGATAGCGTAGCGTTGACTCCCATGTGGAGAACGTCCTCGTGATGCTTGTTTATTAATAGCCGTGTGAAGTGGCCTTGGCTGGGAAGTATAATTGGGTGTTTTTCATCAAAGTTGAGGTCCGAAAATCCCAATCGTCCTCCCATGCGGCAAATACCCTCCTGGTCTAAGAATGGCTTTAATTCAGCGATGAGTGAATCTTTCTTGAACTCTTTCTTCTCCTTCATGGCGTCGATGTCGTAAGGAAAAGCTTCCCTCTGGGTGGTTTTTATCCAATAATTTTCAGATTCGAGAATTTCTTGCGTGTTCAACTCCCCACGTCTCTTTTGGCCCTTGTTTCTCGCATTGAATGTAAATCTTTTCATCCAGGCCACGATCCTTACTACTCTAGAGTACTTGGAATATTTCTCAATTTCTAAAAGAGGTTCGATCTTGGGGTTTGAAATCGCGACGAGGTAAACCGCGCAGTCTTCATACTTTGCTCTTCGTTCAGCTTCAACCTCAGGGGTTAACTTAGAGCTCTCTTCTTTCTTACTGGGCCATTCAGACTCTGATTGCCATAGAAACTCGGGTCCATTCCACCACGTGTTATTTTCCTTTAATTTGGACGCGCTTATTCCCCTGGTCAGTAAATCGGCGGGATTTAACTTTCCGGGCACGTGATTCCATAAAATTGGATCCGTATTTTCATGAATTTCGCTAAATCGATTGTTTACGAAAGGTTTCCATATTTTTGCGCTACTCTTTATCCATGAAAGAGTGACAGTGGAATCGCTCCAATAGTGTTTTGATGGTTTCTCATCCACGAAATTCTTCTCCATTGCTTTTGTCAATCTAGTTCCGAGGATCGCTGCCATTAGTTCTAATTTGGGTATTGTGAGTGCCTTGAGAGGCGCAACTTATGACTTGGAGGTCAAAAGAACGACCTTTACTCGTCCTTCGTTTTCAGATCTCAGGTATATCACTGTTCCATATGCTTTTTGACTCGCATCCGTAAAACAGTGGAGTTGACACGTTTGACCGTGACCATAGTACCTTGGTACTTCTATTTCCATGAGTCTGGGAAGGTCCATACACCAACTTTCCCATTGTTCGACCAGATCTTCGTCTATCCTTCGATCCCAGTTTGTGCCTCTCACCCAAAGCTCTTGGAACAAACATTTTACTGTTATGAAAAAGGGTGACAAAAATCCTACTGGATCAAAGATTCTTGATGAAGCTTGAAGAATAAATCTTTTTGTGTTCTTTTGTTTTCTCAAAAATTCCATAAGGCTGTCTACTTCGAAGTAAAAAATATCTCTCTTCGGCTTCCAAGCTATGCCCAATACTTTGAAGGATACGTCTTCCAACCTTTCAATACCGTCAATTTCAGATTCCAATTCTTGGTTCAACCATTCCGAGTTAGACTGGAATTTTCTTAGGTTCATGCCAGCCTTACTTAGGACCTCTTTCGCGTCGTTTGCTAGACGTAGAGCTAATCCGTTATCCTTGCCTCCTCCGACTACGTCATCTACGTAAAGGAACTCTTTCAATAGTCGGTAAGCACCTGGAAACGTGTCTTTATATCCTTCTATGTGGTGGCGAATGGTTGCTCCGAGTAAGAATGGACTTGCGTTGAGACCAAACAGGACTCTAGTCATTCTCAAGACTACGACTTTCATTTTGTTTGGGTCTATTTCTCTTCCCTAGATCCAAAGGAATCGCGTGACGTCTCTATCCTCTTCTGCCAACTTGACTTGTAAGAACGCCTTCTCTATGTCAGCGGTGAAAGCTATGGCATTCTTTCTCAACTGGACCAGTATGCCCAAAAAGTTGACGTTCAGTGGGTGTCCGGCGTGTAGGCAGTCTACTTACTACTTCTGCTATTCCATTGTTCAAGTGAGACTCAATGACGTCCGCGTAGTCTTTGAAAAGTTGAGGTTTCTTACGAAATTTCTTCATTTGACCGTAGAATCTTCTTTCTGCTACCATTTCATTGTCGCTGGTTAGCTTTACGCTATCTTTAAATGGAAGTCTTACTACATAACGTTCTCCATCGAATTCTATGGTTCGATCGAATTCATCGTCGATGACCTTTTCGAGGTTGATTTCGTCATCTGACTTGTCAATTATTCCTAGGGATTCGAGGTTCCACAAGGCTCTAAGGTTCTGGGAAATTAGTTCTTCTTCAGTTTCGTGTGGATCGCAAGGGGTCGCTATCGTGGAGAACACGTTCACGCTATATACGCTTGTATCCCTCTTGTTTTCTGTCTTTCGCACGTAAGGGCCGAGGAAGGTCCATCCAAACATCGCCTCAATGGCCTTGAGTTTTGGGGACAATTTCTCTACCTCGCCTGTGGTGATTTTCCAGATAAAATCAGCTCCTAAGAGCAGAGATATTTCTTCGTCGCCTGAAGATTCCTCGTTAGGTGGCGTGTCTGCTATCTTCCACTCCTTTCCTTGTGTTAAGCTCTCGATCTCTTCTCGTGGCATGGTGGGTATTTTCCCTCCAATCTTTGGAGTTTCTATTGCTTCTAAGATGACCGTGTTTGAATCGTAAGTACTTCCAATGGTGAACTTCACTCTTGATCTCGTGACCTTGGTTACGATTCCTGGGAACGAGTTTATATCCAAACTCTCCGTACCCAAAACAGGTAGATTTAACTCCTTGGATATTTTTGCCATGATGTACGTTCTCTGACTTGCAGGGTCTATCAAAACTCTCATGGTTTTCTCTCGTCCATTGTAAGATACTTTTACCCAAGCCGTTTGCAGGTAAATTACGGGTTTTTCATCAATTTCGCCTGTATCTGCGATCGCTAAGGAAACGTTGGTATTTTCATTTCCCGTTTCTTCTGTTCTCGGCTCTGCGCTTCCGCCTGGTGGATACTGTTTCTCGCATACCACGTGGCTATGACGTCTATCGCAGAATTTGCATTTTACCCCCTTTCTGTGGCAGAACCTTGCAATGTGTCCTTTTCCAAGACAAACAAAACAATACCCGAAATCCCTCATAAATTCTTTTCTTTCGTTAGCCGTGAGCGGCTTTTTACACGTCTCAAATTTATGAGCTTCCTTGCAGAAAATGAAGGATTTTTCTTCTTCCTTAGAGGGGTTCGCTACTGCCGTGACTGAGAAGGTCGATGAATCTTGTTTTGATCGGTGATTTGAGTATTCTCTCGGTTTCTTATGCTCTTTTTCTTGACTAATCGGTACTCTCTTCAATTTCGCGCATTGTTCGCGACTTTCGACCTCTTCCCTAAGAAATTCTATCAACCTTTCCATGCTGTTGATTCTCATTCTTCTATTTTCTCTGGTGAAACTCAGAATAATATCTTCAGGAAGTAAATCCGTAATCATAGGTATAACGAAAGTCCCGTAGCTTGGGTTGTCCTCAACGTTCAAAGCTTGTAGGCTACTAACCGTTATTGTGAGTGTATCGAGCAATTTTCTTAAACCCTTTACATCGGACGACTTATGAACCGGATCTAATGACCGTAATTTTTGTCTGTGAGCTTGTACGAGTAAATCAACTCTCCCGAACCGATCAGTCAATTTTTCTATTGCGTCGCCGTACGTCATATTTAGGCTTGACACACTCGCTAATGCTGTCCCTCCAAGATAACTTTTTAAATAGACTAACTTGTCTTCAGGGTCCAAGTCTTTCTTGTGAATCGTTACTTCATATTGAGTCCAGAATTCTTGCCACTTGTTTATTTCACCATAGTATTTTTCAATATTTATTCTGGGCAATTTCACTGTTGCAGCAATTCTGGGCTGCTGTGCTTGATAATGAACTGTCGGATTGTTCTGTGGAATCGCACTATTGCCGCTCCCAGTCTGGTTAGTGTTGCTGATTGTTGGCGTCACGATAGTGTTCTGTGAATCGATTCTCGAAGAAGAGCTAGAAGCGTTTCTATTGTTCTCGGCTATCGCTTCTGCACAAATCGCTTGATAGTCTAAAACTTTGTCTTCTATTTTTTCACATTCTTCCGTGTCTTGATCATACGCCGTTTCATCAGTTATTTCGTTTTGGATCTCCTCATCTATGGCCTTTAATTGCTTTAATTTCTCGACCAACTTCAGGTTGTAGGATGTTAGTTCCACGTTAGTAAGTGGATTTGCTAACGCGCTACCTGTTGCTTTGTCCAAGGCATTACATAACTTGGTTATGGAACTTCTTATAGATCCTCTCTTTCTGGCGAGTCTTGCTGAATCATCCATGTTCTCGTTTATTTTGAGTCGATAAAACACGCTTCGAAGACTTAATTAATTCGTGTCTTTGAAGATTTTAACGTTCTCTCGCAATAATTTCCTAATTAGTCTAACCTAAAATCCTATTAATCCCGTTGTTTCGGTACCATGACGTGACTCTGGTTGTTCACTAACTGAAAAATCTAAAGGGTTGATCGCGGGTTTAATTTAGGTTTAAATTAACGAAGATTTAAAACATGAAAAACAAAATTTTATTGAAGGTAAAAAATATCGCTCCTCTCGCTTCAATGTTCAACTTAAGACTACTTTTTTTCTATTATAACTACGCTTGGAAAGCCTTCTCGGTTCTCTCCCCTGGCGCCAACTTTCTCTTCAAAAAACCTGGGAGGTCGTACCCCTTTGTGGGTTACAAGCAAGAAAATTCGTAGCTCTGCTCCTTACTGTCGATGCGTCAGAGAGAAAACCCCGAAAACTTTCCATTCTACGAAAAGTACAGGCGCGAGTTATAATTCTTAAGAGCGAAAATTTACAGAAGTATATTAACAAAAAACAACCATAAAAAGAAACATGAATTTAAACTTTGAAGTAATATTGATTATTATTATTCAATTTACGACAGCCGTGCGCGACGTATTATTGAGAATACTTTTGATATAATGGCAGCTCGTTGGCGAATATTCCGGAAGCCATTAAAAGGAAATTGTGAAAACATTGACCAGATTGTAAAGGCGTGCATAGTGTTGCATATTTTTTTAATGACCCACGAGACCAATAGCTTATCCCATAAAAGAAGATACAAGCCACCCAATTTTGCAGATACCGAAGATGCAAATGGTAACATCGTAGGAAGAGGATGGAGAAATATTGTAGCTGGTGGAAATGCAATTAGAGTGGGGGGTGTCAGGGGTGCAAATAGGCATGGAGCACAACCCGCAGAACTTAGAAATACCCTTGCCAACTATCTTTGCAATGAAGGTGCGGTTGAATGGCAAGACGCTTACATAAAAAGAGGAAACATAAATACGTAATTGAAATTCCTTATCTTTTTTCGAGTTTTGCAAGTAAAGAAAAAATTAACTGACAAAAGTTTAATTTTTATTCTTTTTGGTTAAACTTTTCAAATAAAATTTGTTCAAACTTAAAACGCACATCTGCTTTATCTGTTTCGCTTAATTTTTCAAAGCGTTTCTCCACACTTCGGAAATAATAGTAACTTTCTGTGTGTTCCGGAGATTTGTTTTGGGGCATAAGTTGTTCCGAGTTTGACGTTGCTTTTTGCAATATATTTATTACTTCCTTATTAATTCCATTATCTTGTAATTTCTTGTTTTTTGGTCCTTCTGTTTCCGTCGAATCTCCTAAATCTTCAGATGACCTCACGCTCTTGCCACAATTAAATTCAGTGTCGGTGGTCGATGACCTTGAAGTTGAACATTGTGGGTCGTTATTCAAAAGATTTCCTTCATATATGAAAATATTTTCTTATTTGAAGTTCTGGATTACATACTAAATAGATAAAAACCTACGAAGAACAATCTTGGTTTTCTTGGATGACAATTTCGCTTTCGTCAATTATTATTGCTTGCTCTTCAAAACTACTCGCAGTTCTAAAATTATAGTATTATAATTTTGATCTCACTTTAATTATGTAAAATTTCAATCTTACTCTCTGTGGGCGACAGAGGTTTCCAAGAACCCATCCAAAATCCCATAGAGCCTCCATTTAGGTTTAACAACATCTTTCGAGCCGCTACCACTCTTGAATTTCAAATGGAAAGCCCTTCTCTCTTTCATATACCTGTCTCTCAAACCCTACCATTTTGAAGCTGCATCATCTCCTATTTTTATACAAAGCTAATTAGCAACACAAATTTAAAAAGACAAACCAGAAGCGGTTGGAAATATGATTTCTATTCACTCAATGAAAACTACTTACTAGATAGCCCAAATTGTTCCCCTATAGATCTCCAACAATTGTCTTTCTTGACATTATCCTTGTAGTCTTTACTACTTCCATCGTAAAGAAATGGATGTTTTCGAACTTCTTCGATAAAATCTTCATTGTTCACATCCTTTTTTAAAACTCTCAACTTCATCGCGGCCGCCATTTTATTTTACCAAAAAAAAACCCCAAAAGATCGAGAAACGACGTCCGAGTGACGTAAGATCATACGGCCCTATTATTGGCTGCGACAATATTCGGTGGCCAAAAAACTAGAGCTTCACTCTACTCCGGCGAAAAGAGACTTTTCGTTTCGGCGCGCCGAAGTTTTTTCAGTGGCGGCAGGTTTTCGCCCGATTTCGCCCCGTGAAAACCGGCTTTTACGGGTATTGTTAATTTTGCAGAGCCTTATGTCTAGCAAGGAAATTGTAGAGAAGCCATTCTTTTACCACTTAGGAAAACCTTGGTATCGAAATGCGCTATTTACCAGGTATAAAACTGTAATCTACAAAGTTAAAAATATTATTGATGATAAAGTTTACATGTGTTCAAATTAAATAGAACTTTGCAGTGAGAAACGATTTTGGCGAGATCGCAGGAAGAAGATAGCAAAAACCTTGCACCTGAAATTGTTAAACTTGTATTTGCCCATTTTCCACGAATTCGCCCTGACTCTATCGAACAAGTTATTTAAAACGCAGGGCCAAGAAGTGGAAATCTTGGCTCTCCTTAGTTACTGCACCCTCGACGCTATCACTGGTAATATATATTACCAAATGCATGATATGTTCCTTGAATTAACTGTCGCGGCTGGCATACAGCTCTTACGCTAGACTTATGGATCTGAAATATATTAATTTTGTCCACTTATTCTCTTGTTGTTGGCATCATTCCATCGCGTTTAAATGGTAGTTCCTAACGTTAAATCAGGGATAGATTTAATTTTAGAAGTAGGAATGGAGAACGGTTAGTATTTGCTTCAATCCGACTTATTGCCCAGTATAGAGCCCTCCCTCCAACACGTAACGAAAAGTTTAAATTTTCTTATTGGCTCACTTAAGCTACGTTTTGATAACGTTGCTGATGGGGACGGCGAAAACTACGTAATTACATTTTACCTCTGTCGCTATGACCCGCCTCTTCTTTCATACCAGCCCCCGTCAGGTGGAAGAGGGTCCGAGACTATGACGTGCGCTCAGATTACTCCGTTCTCCATTCCTGCTTCTAAAATTAAATCCATCCCTGGTTGAACAGGGTTGAATAAAATATCATAGAAGAAAAATAATATCTGTTGTGGAGAGAATCTGAGAGTATACTTAGTCTCTAGAATAAAGCAAATATAAAAACAAGCTATGGAACATAATGAATGAATGAATGCTTTATTCGTTCTCTTTACAAAGATCCCTTTTAGATCAGGGAGGAACCATTTAAAATGCCTCGCAAGCTTAATACTACAACATGAAGTTTAAATATTACATCACAATGTTTTAAAAAAAAGGTAAAATTAGAAGTGAAAATGTTTAGTACTAGATACATTATGTTATTTACAATGAGAATAGTCCAGCACGAACATGAATAAATAGCGCAGGGAGAGACGAAGGGGGTATGGAATTTAAATTTACTGTAGAAGTTCGATGATTTTAAGAGGTTGGTCTGTCGTTGCAACTCGTAAAACGAATGCGACTCCATTGGGCCTAGATGGTACTTTGTTGAAGGGACGTGCGATGGATTTGGGGTAAACCCGAGTAACTCGCTCAGAGGAAGCTCTTTATGCCATGAGCAACGAAAGGGTTCAACTTGGGGACACACTTGTAATACATGAGGCACGTCCTCAATATAAGAGACAAATAGGGTCTTCAAAGAATATCTGCGACAGACGAAAAGCTGTAGGAAGGGCCCCCACACGAGCCTGGAAGAAAAGAGAGCTCCCTTTTTCATTTGAGTAACAAGATGTGCCCGGCTGGGCACAGAATACTTTTGCACGGCAACTGTCGAATTACTATTATTACTATCAAAAAATGGCCCAGGGATGGACTCATAATAGTAGCCACATCGTACCGAACTTAAAAGGCGTATAGAAAATTTACGTGAATAGCCGTAACTATGCTAAAGCGATTACCCGTAATTCTAACGTAAATTTTTTTACTTCTATTATTATTCTAATAATGTAACGCAAGAATAGAAGTGAGTGAGTAGCCCCTCGTTGCGAATTCTTTAACAGCGCAATCATTCAATAAATTTACTTAAGTTATAATTTTCAAATTTTTCCTTATTATCTTAAGATGAATTTCGTCCCGAAACATCTTTAATTAAAATAAAACGTAAAAAAATTATTTTCTCGTGTGGAATCGAACTTGCGACCCATGGTTCTGCAGTGCAAAACTCAATACCTCTCACCGATATACCACGCGCCCAGTATTCAAGCCTCGCCAACATTATTAATACATGCCTAATTTTTTTTATCTCACCTTAAAAACCAGAATGTTAAAACAGAACAGTAATTTTTATTACTTAAGTCAAACAAAACTGATTCAGATTATTTTAAAACATTTTAAAACTAGTAATAATATAGTGCCACATTAAAACAATAATATTTCTATTTTTAAAATGTGAACAATTTTATTCCTATTTTTAAAATGTGAACAATTTTATTCCTATTTTTAAAATGTGGCAATATTTTATTTACATTTTTAAAATGTGGCAATATTTTATTTACATTTTTAAAATGTGGCAATATATGTTAAAATGTGGCACTATTTTATTCATATTTTTAAAATGTTGCTGCACAATTTTATTTATATTGTTAAAATGTGGCACTATTTTAATTAAATTTTTAAAATGTGACACTATTTTATTTATATTTTTGAAATGTGACACTATTATAGTACTATTTTTAAATTAAGATGCTAATTTATTTATATTTTTAATATGCGACGCTATTTTATTTTTATTTTTAATATGCGACGCTATTTTATTTTTATTTTTAAAATACGATCTTATTTTATTTCTATTTAGAAGTGCAAACAATTCAATAAGATTCTAATAATTCGTAATTTTCAATCATCTAAGCTAATTCCTCATTCTCAAAGTTTTGCTGGTTTTAAAAATTCGTGGGGATTTTTGAGATTTGAGGTTTTGAAAAGCGACATCTCTGCGTGGTGCCCAAATACACCTTGACTGCCTTCCCTGAGATAGCGCGCTTAGGCCTGTAATAATAATAAATTTACTTTTGTTAAAACTTTTAAACTTTTTACTCGTTATTTTAAGATGAATTTCGTCTCAAAACATCCTTAATTAAAATAAAACTTAAAAAAAAAACATTTCCTCGTATGGATTCGAACTGCGACCCATGGTACTACCGCGCAAAAGGCAACGGCTCTAACCACCATACCACGCGCCCAGTTGTAAAATCCAATTTCAAAATATATTTTTTTATAAAAGCTCGCGCATGCGTATCAGAGACTTGGTCACACCAAAACTTCAGCGCAAAAAAGCCGGTATTCCACTGGGGAATTTTTCATCGTTTCCCTCTCGTGGGCCCGTATATTTCTATTGACACCCGAGCGTGCTCGACGGGCTTTAAGTCTTCCGTTTATAAAAATATAACTTTTGAACGCCATCTATTGATGGCGTGCAAAAGTAAAAACTTCAGTGGCTGGGGGAAGTGCATAAACTTCTTGGCTCGCAGATTTCCGAACCTCTTGATGCCAAAGGTCTTCACTCGCCTCCAGAACTGATTCATCAACAGCCGCGTACCACTCTTTGAGGGTCAATAGATTTGCCCGAGAACGTCGATTGCCATATTTACCATCTAGATTCGACAGACGGTTCATCCAGGACATTCTCAGCCCAGAGTATCGTACATAGTCAAGCGTTTTCTTAATTATTCGTTCCTGTCCTAGAAAACGAAGACCCCCTAAATAGCGAAGTTTGCTCTTCGCTTCCCGAGCGGAAAAGGAGGACCAGGCGAGATCACCCGTGACCGCTGAGTTGGGAGTTAGGAAGTTCCCTCCCACTGCAGCTCTTCCCGCAACGAATTGTGACTGTTCAAGCTTATCCATCGTCGCTTTACCAAAAACTAGGGCTTCATTGGCATAGGTCAGACTCGGAACGGCCACCGCTTTCCAGAGAAATCGGATAACGCGGTAACTATCATAAAAGTTTAAACCCTTGTGTTTTATGGCTCCCAACAGCCTGGGTGCCTTTTTTGTCACCCCATCTTCTTGGGGCCCTATGTACGTTGTGCTGGAGTTGATGTCAATGTTTTTTTTAATTTTTTAAATCTTAAAAGATTAATATAATCTTTATTTTATCTTAATAAGGCACTCGAAAGTAGAGGAATAAAATGTACACAGATATAAAATAAAATGAACATACAGTAAATTAAAAAAAAACATACATGACCAACTGAATTGTGGGTCTTGTCTAACAGTTTTGTATTTTTTTGGAAAAAAGTTCTTTTTAGAAACGAGTGAAGTCTTATTCTGAAGTGTCTTAAAAAACTTTAAAAATGAATTCTTTGGTGTAGTTGTAATTGTCAATGCCCTCTAAATATTTATTCATCCTATTGCTTGAAACATTGTCTTGTTTGAAAAGATCTTCATGGTGATAACGATGCCTTTTCATTAGAAATTCCAACCACAAAATATTTGTTATGGGCTTGAATTGGTCCCATTGTTCCTTTGTCTTATCCCTCATGTCGCGATAAACATCATATTGTTCATCTCCCGTTCCGGCAAATAATTGATCGTCAAAACCTTTATAGACGGGAATTCCGTCTTTCTGCAGTCTCGACAACGTGAAGTCAATGACTTTTACATCGCATCCGTACGTTAAAACTTTTATAACTTTTCCGTTCAAAATATAATCCGCGAATATTCTTCGTGTTTTTGAAACCAAGATATTTCCTTCGTGTAAATCACGATGTTCAAATTCGCACGATTGTTCCGCGACGACTAATCCAATGGATAATTGTTTAACAACGGAAATTATTTGTGTCGCCTTTGAAAACTGAAAAATGTTCAAAATCAGTGCCCCTATAGGCGTATCGGAACACGATGTAACGCTGTTTATCGTCAACTTGACTTGAGTCGTCATTAACAGCATCGGGTTTTTCGTTGGCAAAAATAGCCCATTCTTGCAAAAGTTTAAAGGGAAGAATTCCCTCGCCATACGATATTTCTTTCACTTCGAAATAAATGGACGCCTTATTTTCACCGTTACTTCTTAAAGAATTCATTTCTTTCGAAATGACTATTTCCGAAAGCGCTTCGTGCAGTGTCAGTCGCTTCGTTCCAGAATCGAAAGTTCCATCAGCTGGGACTATTTTCAAAACTACGACTTCACCAGGGACTATTTTCAAAACTACGACTTCAACTTTACATTTTATTTTGTAAAAGTCCGCAAAGGATCCTTCTCCAATTTTTTAGCGGTATTTCTTTTCGTCAAACATGGTGTCCATTAACACCACATCCTCTTGTAGACAGATTTTTAAAACTTTTTCTTCGGTTGTTGTCTCGAAGAACGTGTCCCAAGCATCTTGATAGTTTATTTCGGAGGAAGAGGGCTGCTCATTCATCTCCGCCTAGGATTGTTCACCACCTTTTTTCAAATCTTTGATAGTACGGTCGACTGCCACATCATTCTCTTACAACGACGTTCCAAGACGTTTTCTTTGGGTTGATACGGCTTTTAAAATAGTATTCTCATTTAATCTTTCCAGAGAAACAATGGGTGAGATGATTTTCTTGGAGTTGACGTGACTATTTGCAGATTCGATGGATTTTTCGTCATCCATTTGTACGCAAGAAGTGCTTTGAGCAGTCGAGGTACACTGTTAGAAAAAAAGGTGTTTCATGGGTGTTCGGAAATACCTTGAGGTGTTTATAAACTCTTTTTTGAGTGTTTTTTAACTAAGATGGTGTTTCCTCCGAAAAAAGGTGCTAGTTGACTCTTTTAAGGTATTTTTTAAGGAAATGGTGATTCACAGGCACGTAGACACACCTTTAAGTGTTAATTGACCCTTAGTTAATATTTTTTTAAACGGAAATAGTGTTATTAATATAAATCTGTTCGAATGGTGCGAATAAACACCTTTGGGCTTTACTTTACACATTTTTAGCTGATATGGTGTTTTTTAAGTGAAAGGTTTTTGAGGGAAATCACCTATTAATTCTACCTGCATAGTGAAGCATCCTAAAGAAATCCCGAAGATTTAAAAAATTGCTTTGGACTACCTTATACCAAATATTTGAAGGAATTCATACTCATTTTGATTTTTCAATCATTGGAAAATAATTCTCGAAGAGTTAAATATGCTGGAATGTCTTGGAATTAGAGTAATTCGTAAAAAATCACTTGAATTTCCCCTTGACACAGGTTTTTATCTCTTAGAGTGACGATGACGTCACGGAGAGAAATAACACTGGACGTATCTGTGTGTCTGAGATAAAACAAAGCTTTATAGCTACACAACTACTAAAATAATCGTAATGCCGAAAAATATTTAAAACATTTCCATTTAATATTCTGCAAAAAGAAAATGTAATCGTTTTGTAAGAGATCTTATCATCCTACTCGCTTTATATTAACTTTGATATGCGTGTTGTGTCTCGATTCAGATGCAATCTTCATTACTCGTTCTATATATACTCTCAATTTTGTCATTCCAAAGAAAGAAGTTTATCTTAAACAGGAGTCTTAAATAATTAAATAAATATAAGTGTTATGAATTATTTTAATTGTCAGTATTTTTCGATAATTATAGTTAGGTCGGTTTAAGAAACTTAATTCATAAAATAATTGTAAACATAGCTATCTATAAAGTTATACTTCTAGGAAACACCTATATCAGAACTTTTGTAAATTTTGGGTATATAACGTGATTGATTCACACTAAGAGATAAGAAATGCGCAATTGCGTGAACCTTTGGTGGAAGCTCTGCCATTAGGAGGCTAGACGTTTCTCATGTCTCACGTGTGGCGTATGTGATATACACCAAAGACTAGTGCATGGTGTTGTTGTTAGAAACCATTAAATACCGGTTGGCATTGGGTGAAACAATTGGTTGTTTGACAGCAGATGAAGGTGTAACGGATAGTTAATAATTGACGTTAAATAAGATGGATATAGCAACGAAGAAACATTTTTCAAATTTCTGTATACTGAGAAAGCTGTTCGGAAATTACGAACACGTTTGGTTAGATTTGCCAACTGCGAACGCGGTGACAGACAGACACACAGACACGTCCAGTACAAAACCTCTCCGTGACGTCATCGTCACTCGGAGAGGTAAAAATTCTACTTCATTACGCTATCGCCGCACTTGTATTTCTAATGGTATATACCACATACACGCTTATCTGTACTTATTGACTTCTGACAACACCATCATATAGTCTTCTGTGTATACCACATACACGCCAATCTGAAACGTTGGCTTCTACTCCATTATCAGCGTTGGGATTAAGATGTACGCGCGATCGGGTTAAGTTACGAGAAACGACTAGCCTCCCAATTTCAGGGCTTAGACCAAAGGTTCACGCAATAGCGGTTATTCCTACCAATTTTGAATCAATCGCCTTATTTACCCTTACTCTCCACAAATTGTGAAAACAGTTTACGCTAGAAGTCAAACGTCAATAATAGATATGATTAAAATCATTTTAAGAATAACGGTTCTTAAAACCACTTAACTAGAATTAAGGTAAAGTACTGACGATTAAAAAAATTAATATCATTTATATTTATTTAAATATTTAAGATCATTTTCTTTCTTCGGAACAACACAAGTGAAAGTTTATATAGAACGAGTAATGAAGATTGCATCTGAGCCGAAACACTACACGCATATCAAAGTTAATATAAAGCGAGTAGGATAAAATTATCTCTTACAAAACCATAACATTTTCTTATTGTAGAATATTAAATGAAAATTTGTTAGGTATGTTTCGGCATTACGATTCTTTATGTTGTTTTGTAGCTATAAAGCTCTGTTTCATTTCAATATTCCCAGAAGATCTTTTATATTAATATATCAAATTTGGTGTTTACTTTTTAATTCAGCTTTACTACATTAATATACAGTGTAAACATGAAATTAAACTTTCCTAGTTACACTAAATGTTACTTTTAAATATTTTGGTAAGCGTTGTTCGGATTGGTTCCTTGAATTCTTGTGTCTTTGAGAAGGTATTGACGGTTCAGAGTGAGCCGAAAATTAAATACACATTTGAATCAGGTCCTTAAATAGAACTATTGAGGATATACAGTAACGGTTAAACGTAACCATTTCACACACATATCAATTCTTACACAGTTGAATAAGGCTTACAGCAGAAAAAACGTTTACCCTTAATCCACTGATCCAGCAGATTTTGATCGACAAATCTATGGTAACTCATGTGTTTTGAAAAAATAAATTTCAAAAAAACCTTTTACAGAGTCTATAGACACCCTTCTGGTATAATTATAAACCTCTATTAAGGGTTTTGTTTTAAACCTAACAGGAATTAAAAAGCACCAACGTCATTGGAATTTAAAAACACCAAATTAGTCTCAAAAAGACCATTTTTTAAGGGTTTATAAACACTTTTCTGGTATTAATATACACCTCTATTCAAAGCGATTAAAACACCTAACAGGATTTAAAAAGCACCTTCAGAGAAGGTATTATTTCGCACCGTTTTGAAAGGTGCGTATTGACATCCTCTCGAATGGTGCTTTTAAACACCAATAGAGGTGCTCCTGGGGATGCATTAGGAAACACCTCTAATGGTTTCAAACAGTTCCATTTTTTTTAACAGTGTAGTGTTTTTAACACGTGGCACAGTGGCGGCTCAAGTCACGTGGAGGCCCCAAGCGGTAACCATTTTGGGGCCCCCAAACTCAAGATATTAAAGTTAAATAGTAGTAATTGGATTCTTTTAAATGGGTTAGGGATTTATTGGTGATTTTCATTAATACTTTATAAGGGATAAGGATTCATTGGTTATATGGGATGAGTATTGTGGGTTATGTCTGGATTACGGTTAATCATCGAGGTGCTACTCACTCGTCGATTTAAAACGGAATTGGGATTAATGTATACCTAGAGGTTACGGGTAATCTTCTTAGCACTGTTAAAGACAACGCGTCGAGGAGCTATTCACTAACGGTAATTTTCACTCATTAGGGATTTGTATTAGTGATTTTAAAAGGGAATTTGTTTAAGGGTTACTTATGTGTAATTATTTTAGAAACGTTAAATGTAGCGCGTCGAGCGGCTACTCACTAAAAAGTCATTGCCGATTTTAAAAGGGATTGGGAATAGGGATTATTTAGTGGTTCCGAGCAGTCATTTCAGCACTGTTAAAAGCAACGCATCGAGAGGCTATTCACTTATGAACATTTTTTTCATTGGTGATTTTCCCTGATGCTTTTAAATGTGATAGGGATTTATTGATGGTTTAAAATGGATGTGGATTAAGGGTAACTAATACCTATTCCAAAGAGAGAATGTTCTCGATAGATGGAGCCTTACAAACGATGGGGCTCTAATCTGGCCGGTGCCATCTTGTTTCCCTATGAAAGACGATTTAGTTTTCCGGAGCGCTCCCGGAGCGCTCGGATCACCGCAAAAAAAAACGCTATATGTTTTTCACGATCTGTTTCTTTTACCTTTTCGTTAAGCCTTGGTTTGGTTTTTGGAACTCACGAAATTATAGGTATAGTCAGGGATAGATAGACTTTTTTAAGACGGAATAAACAATGTTTGGCCTTTACTTCAGTCCGACTCATATAGTCCCTTCCTTCAACACGTAACCAAAAAATTAAATTATCTTATTGGCTCACAAAAACTACGTATTGGTGACGTTGCTGACGGGGAGGGCCAAAAATACGTAATTCCTGTTTACCTCTGTCGCCATGACTACGACCCCTCTTGCATTGTACCATAGCCCACTCGATCACGCGCGTCACGACGCAAGCTGCTCGCGCTATAGCCATAGAGCGCGGATCGAGTGGGCTATGGTTGTACAGATAAGCGTCTTCACAGGGGTTCAAAATGGAGCCGTCTAAATGCGAAGGTCCGGTAATTATTCGGGAATTGTTTTGAATAGCAATTAAGAAGGCAGTTAGTGAATTTGGTGCCGGTGTTTTGGATTTGGAGTACATCTGTAAAGGTGAAAAGTGTTCGCTAATTCTTTCTTAAGCCAATCATTTGTACTATCGTCATGATTTTGTAAACGAATTTGATGAAGTTAACCAAGGCTTAGTGAATGGTCAGGAGTTTTGTGAGCTTAGTGTTTGGTTAAAACCTGTTCGTGCTGTAATATCTATGAAGACTTTTACTCAATTCTAACTCACTTTTAATTTTCTTGGGTCTTCCCCGTTTTTTTTTCAGTTGCACTTGATTCGATTTAGAAACGAACTATTTTCACGTAGAGACATATTCAAATTCCATCAAGTTATGTATGTTCAAAACCTTTAACTAACTTGTTCATGGCAATTAAAAGCAACCGTCGTACCGTTTCAGCACCGCGGGCAGCCTCCATTTTCTGTTTTCTTTGCTCGAGGTTTCCTTTTTCTCTAGTTGGAATACGTCATTCGCGTCCGCATGACCTATCCCCATGGGATACAATGGGAAAGCGTAGAGCAACGACGGGCATGAAAGGGGTGGGGCTTACTTGTCCACTGACAACGGCGTAAGAGTAGAAGCGTAAAATCTCGCGACTTAGGTCTTCTTATATAAATCTCTTCTTGGTATAATACTAAAAGGGAGAATATTCGTAATTTATTTCCTTTTAAAACTATTAGTCTCTTCCATTTTTTACTTTGAAAAAAAAAATTATTAATGGAAGAAAATTAATTCTGCTCAATTCGGGGCCCCATGGCATCCCGAGGCCCCAAGCGGCCGCTTAGTCCGCTTACCGTTAAACCCGCCACTGACGTGGCAATGCATGTTTTAAGGATGTTTCTTCATTTGAACTAATACAGGATTTTGTTTTAGGTTTTTCAGTCAATGGATCATTTAAGGCACTGATAGTTTTAGAGGCACTTTCAGTCGCTTTTATATCACAGAAAATGTTGTTTCCATTGTTGGCACTGATCACTTTAGTATTTTTTGAGGAAGCATTTCGCTTTACACGGACGTCAATTGGAAGCTCTTTCGTCAATACTGGTGGTGTACGTCTCAAGGCACTAGTAACCTCTAGTTCGACATTTTCGTCTTGTCGTCTAATAGTGAAGAAGCTAAATCCTGAACTCTTTGAGAAGCTTCCAAGAGGAGCATTTCCAGAGGTTTCGTTAGAAGTTCCAAGCGGCTTGGGCCTTTTTTATTGCAGTACTCTCGACAGTTTTTATGCTGATCGAAAACGTGGTTATGGACATTCCTTATATCTTTTCTTAGGATTTCCGCGTATTTTTGGTGAAGATGAACCAGGTCGAAGTTTAATTTGAGATTAAAATCTCTACCATCCATTGGGCTACGCTTTTAATGGCGGAGCGCATCCCTTTGCCTAACATTACGATCCTGGATTGAGATAGGGCGGCTTTGTATTTGGAATTTTTCGCCAATTAGTAGATTTTCATGCGATAATTTCGCACAACGTGATTTGAGCATTCGCTTTTACTTATTTCATGCCCGTAAGAAACATTTTCCTGGAGTTTTTTATGAACCGATGAGTCGCCGTCCCCAATAATGGTTTTGTATTGTAGCCCGTGCATTGATTCACTTTTATTAAAGCCTTCTATTAGTATGTCACTCTCCATGGCTGGATAGGAACCGTCCCCGTTCTTGTAGCATTGATGAATTCGAATTTTTTACCGCTATGAATGGCGCAAATACAACAATATTTATTTCGAACTCCAATAAATAAAAGCTTTTTAGTTTTTGCTCCAATTATGCAAGCTACACCGCTTTTAGCTGTATATCTCTGGCCATGGCTGCGATGAGACCAGCCACCGTCGACAATAAATGTCACAAAAGTTATCCAATGTTCATTTACTTTACCACTTTTTGTTGCTAGCTGCTTTTCTACCTTTCCAGCATCTACCATTTCGTTGGCGAGTATCTTTTCCAAAAGCTATAGGTCCAAAGAAATTAAGATATAGTATGGCCTCGCAAATTTTTTAATCCAAATACATAATAAATGTATATTTACCCGACCAATTTCGCTTTCTTGGCGCAAGTACGTAGATTTAGACATATTTCGCATTCCGAGTAGAGAAAAAACTTCATCTGTATTTTCGAATCCACTTTCAATTGATAAAAAACCCCAAACCGCGAGCGTATTCAAAGACAGATCTTTGGAATTTTCACCAGTGTCTGGGTTTTTGCGAACTCGTTTACTATCACCACAAGATTCCATAAAGCTGGCTGTGGAAATAGTTTTTGTTTAAGGGCAAGATTTACAAGCAAATACCAATCTCGACCTCCGCAAAAAAATAATTCTTTCTGGAACTCAAAAGCAGCGTTTTGTGACTTCTGGTACTTGTGTGTTTCAAGAGATCTTACTTTCGAAATAAAATGGCTGATCTCTACTATTCGGTTTCCTTGTAAAATAGGTTTTGGTGTTCTTATTTGAGGTAGAGTCTCTTGCTCTTTCATGGGCAAAGAGCTACCGATTGATTTTCTGGGTTTTTCACTGGATGTTAATGGCTGTAAAACATTTCGGTTTGACGAGACCGATTTAGCAGTAGCACAATCATTTTTCAAATCAGTCACACCATTTAAAATTGAAATTTCTTCTACGTCTAATGATTCGTAAGTGACCGTGCTTATCGAACTCGCTATTCCCATAGAGGCTTTATCATTCGTTAGAACCAAATTTTTTCGGCATGATCAAACTTGCAATATTGTCAATTTCAAGCACGGCCCCAGTTTCATCTTTTTATATGGCAAGCGAGTCATTGCGCACCGTACTAATTAAACTGCTTGCATATATAAATCTACTATTTCAGGCTCATTGGAAAAATTTGTCCAGTTAGGTTTTACTTTATCCTCCAACCCGCAGAGGTCCATTACATTTGCAATCACTTCCACAATTGACGGGTCGTCATCCGACTCTACTTGAGGTGTCTCGGGGTCTTTGGGAATTTTTTCCAATGTTGAAAATCTTGTCCCTACACTAATTAATGATTTAAATTGCGTCAAAATTGAATCTTCGCATGGTGAAGCCCGTAATAATTGCCACCCCCTTAGAAGCCCTACAATACATAGTTTTCATAAAAAGGTAATAGAAAATTCGTACCCCCTCTCTTAGCATTAACCGCATTTCAGAATGGCCAGGATCTTGTGAGCCCATCTCAGCTTCGGAACTGAACCGAACCAAACTGCTGGCTTTCACTCTGGCGATTGAATTGGGCTCACAAATGTCTGGCAATCGTTTCTTATAAATTATGTATACTCCAGTCAATGTATTAGACGCGCATCACTAACGTAAATTACTTATTATTTAATTAAGGGATAGTTGCCTAATGTTGAAAGTTTTAAATAAAACGAAATAATCTTACCCATACACTAAAAAAACTCATTTTAAACACTACGGTAAGAATAATTAACTATATTCGTACAAATAAAAGTATGGTCAAAGTTAGGAATCTAAACATTCTTTCCTTTCTGATAATCGTTTTTTCCTAATTTGTTTAAAACGGTTCTTTCGTGATAGAGGCTTCCTGCATAGAGGACGAATACTTTTTTTCCTACTCATATTTGATAATTTTTAAAATTCCCGTTTTCAAAATTTTTAATATTACAATAAGTAAGTATTGTTTAAAAATTGCAGTGTCATTATTACAACTAAAAAGAAACTTATTGGCGATGCAACACTATAGTGAGAGCCTAATGATAATTATGGCTGTAACACATGAGATATCCTATCACGCCCAAAGCATATATGAATAGCTACAAAATATGCCAACCTTCTAGAAAGGACGCACAAGGGAAAAGCTCTATTTACATGAGAATAGCCTATTAATAAAAATCTTCTCTCAAATCCCCTCCCACCATTCAATAGAAGGACTGTGTAGAGAAAGATAATATGACGGTAAAATTTAGGGAACATGGGGTTATACAAGGGCGTTTACGAGTGATTGACAGGAAGGTCTAGAACTCGCCCAGGGTTCAGGTAAGGTTTTTGTCAAAAGCCAACTCATACATAGTGGTGCCATCTTTAGAAAACCTGAAAAGCTGGCTTCGGATCACAAATTTCCCATTTAATTTAAATCTTTTTAAGCTAGAGTCACGAAAGCAAATCATTCGCTACAAAGCCTCGGTACGGACAACTTACAATTGTAATTTTGCAATTCGAGTGTTCAGAACTGGAGATGCCAGTTCAAGGAGTTCTCTTTTTTAAATTAAAATTAATGACTAGTAATTATACTTCAAAAATTCTCAAAACTATATCAATCGCTTCAATATATTTTTAAGACAAACCGCGATGTTCTATTTTATTTAGTTAGCTTGTATTTGCCTTTATTACTTCAAAACACTGGACTTCACCATTAAGATTTGAATTTAACAAGAACATGGGCTTAGGTCAAGGAAAGTAGTTAGGATTAGTAACCTGCATTACCGAACCCTGAATAATAGTGTTCCAGCGCCCAGGAAGAAAATTATTAAATAGTAACCAGTCTTCGTGAACGCTGAATTAAATGATCACGAAATTAAATGATGATGAAATAATCACCCTGACTTGCAACCACCACTCTTGTCTGTTGCTGTCTGCCGGATTTGAATTTTTAGTTTTGACCATACCATCAGTCTATTGGCGGTAAATTAAACGTACAGTTCTGCTAACGGTCTGACGCTTCCGTAAACGTTCCTAAAAGGGATTAGGATAAAGATGGGAGTTAGGTCTTTTCTTTTTTATTGTGTATTTTCCCTGTCCATGAACCCCCAAACTAAATTTCAAAGTTAGAAAATAACATTAGGTACCAGCACTCAAAATAAGTATAATTCGAAACATATTATAAAGCATTAAAAATAGTTCAGTTTATTTTAACATCGATTTTTTGCGGGATATTCTTAATTAGATTTTTATACCGTTAGAATGGCTGATATGGTTTTCACATTTAACGGCTTTAATTAGTCCCATTTTCTTAACCCAATATTGGATTTTAACTAAGGAATCGAATGGTGAATTGCAAAGTACTATAAAATTAAGTAGGTGTAAAAAATATTATTGTGCGGCTTCAAAGTTTTTTTCGAATTTGACTCTTAATTTAGGAAAAACAATTTTCTTCTTAAATTGCCTTAATTAACGAAAAAGATAAAAAACAGATACATCACTGTTGCCAGGGCCGGATTAAGAATATTTTCGCCCGAGGGCAGTGGCTCTCAGACCCATAATTTATAAAAACCAGCTAGAAATTTAAACAATATTATTTTTATTAGAAATATTGTAATTTTGTAAAAGTGAAAAGTATCTCTATGTCCTTGAATAGACTTTTCTTGATTTAGACTCGGAAAATCTATTTATCGTCACCTCCCAACTAATTTGGTTTAATAAATCGGTCTCGATAGCTAATATACCTAAGGAATTGAGTATTTCCTGAGAAATTGTCGAGCGTTGGGAATTTTTAACTGTTTTAAGAGTTGAAAAAAACCTCTCTCCAGAATAGTTTGAACAAGGTAAGCAAAGATTTATCCGTAAGGCTATTTCGACGTTATGAAATATACAATCTAACTTCTTGTCTCTTTATATCTTTAACAGATCTTGACCAGTGTTAAATTCCTCTAATAAAGAAGAAAGTAATCTTTTATGTGCAAGATCGCGTAATAATCTGTTTTTATTTTTGAACCAGATTTTATTTCTTCGTTTCCCACTCCCAGTTTGGGTGTCAAAAATGACACTGAAACGTTCCTGTAGTGACTTGTAACATTTTCCTCGTTTTTGAAGCTCTCTTTGTAATTTATCAATAATGAAAAGGAATGTCTCTACTCGCATTTTATCTTTGCCACAAAATTCAGTGTGCACTCTAAGAAAAAAGCATTCAATTGGTATTCAAACTTGAACGCAACTGTTCATTCTTGAACAGTTTGGAAATATTAGGCGTTCAATCGCGAAAGGTGTGCTTTATTACACAAGATGAGATTGAAAGTATTCAATCCTGACAGTTTGCCTAATACGCTATGAGGTTGATTAACCAAAATTCATTAAAAATCCAATAATGTCCGGTAATATCTCAACAATTTACTGTAACATGCTTAATTACCACAAATTAAATATAAATTGATACTTACAAACATCACTTTACAATAATATCAAATGAAATGTCACAGATTATTGCGTAGTTCACATTTCCCTTATATTTACATAACACTTCAAATCATTCCTACCCAATATTATCGGAGATATATGAATATGGTCATATTCGTCAAGTGCAGTCCCTGGTGGTTATTTACCACTTTTTGTAAACCGCCCAAGGTGCGGGAGTTCGATCTAATGGAATCTCCTCAATTAGGTTACGGTCTAATGGGAATTCAGTCCATTGGAGAGAAATCAACATTGGAATTATGCCATATTAAGAATGAAAATTGGTCACTAAATCCATTTAAAACTACCACTATAAGTTTTCCAATTTGTCATTTACACCATTCAAATAGTCAAATTATCTGTGCCAAATTGTTAACTATACTGTTTAATTTTGCATCCCTAAGCAGAAATCTTACCACCCACAGTGTTCAACAATGAGCATGAAAGGTCTCAACCTAGCACACTTTTTTTGGTGTTCATTTTTGGTACGAGTATTTACTGTTCAAAGCTTAACGCAAAAGTGTGCTCCCAGTGTGTTGAGGCTTTCCGCAATTATTTGTTCAGGTTGGAACAAATATTTCTTAGGGTGTAGGTTTTTGCATTTTCCATTATTTATGTGATATTAAACGGCAAAAAAGTCTACAAACTAAAATAAATTTGTTAAAATATATTTAGTTCAAAACTAAAATTCTTTGTAATTTTGACAAAAATGTCATCGTTCGATTCGGAGATTTCTTTCCCGCAAATTTAAATCCAATATATGTCGCTACCCGCTTAGTATTATTTATTAAACTACCGAATGAAGAAACAAAGCGGTTTCCTATTCAACAGAGTAGTATCACAACCAACCATAAGCCAAAGGCAGGGAGACAAAATTACTCTATTATTGTGCCACCTAAAATGTTATTATTTTAAACAATTCAATTTTGTCTTGATTATTCCAATCTGAACAAATAATTGTTCAGATTGGAACAAATAATTGTTCAGATTGGAACAAATATTTCTTAGAGTGTGTTTTGCTGCGCCTTCAACGCTCGCTTTCTTCCGACTTATTTTCCTCCTAGATTCCCATTTATATTCAGTTTTTCCGCTAAGCGCTTCAGCATCTTTATGGAACTGATCAAATTCATCCCATTGTAAACTAACAAATTCTTCTAGTGACTTATAAACATGTACTACTGTTGAGAGTTCTACTTTTTCGCTTTGTAAAAACTTACTGCTAGCGTTAAATCGTTTTAAAATTGGATTCCACAACACAAGCATGAAGGATATTTCCAAGGAAGATAATTTTTCGTAGAGGCACTTAGCTTCATGGCAAACGGCGGCTTTTTGTGAAGCATCGTTAGAGATTTCATCCAAAGCATTTTAAATTTCATTGTATCCTTCTAAAAGAGCTGCGCATGAATCGTCTCTAGCTGACCAACTGGTTTCCGAAAGGGATTTTACGGTTTGAGAGTGGAGATTTGTTTTTAAATGAGTGGCAAGTATTTCCCATCGATTCGGTGATGCCGAAAAAAAAACTTATATGCCTTGGAGAAAAATGAAAAAATCGGTTGACACTGATGCGCAGTCAGCGGCACAATTTTTAATTAGGTTAAGAGAATGTGCTGAACATGCCACGTAATCAGCATAATGAGCCTCTCCTCGAATACGTCCCTGCAATCCTTTACATAACCCTGACATATTGGCAGCGTTGTCATAAGATTGGCCCCTACAGTTTTTAATATCTATGTCGTTTTCTTTAAATTCTGAGAGAATTCCTTGGAACATTTCAAGGCCTTAATGCCCGATTGATGACAGGAATTTAAAATACCGCTCAACTGGAGTACCATCTTGGAGAACATACCGAAAAATAAGTGTAAGCTGATCAACTTTGTTAATGTCTGGAGTAGAATCCACACTGATTGCGAAGTATTTTGCAATTTTCATCTCACGTAGAATCTCTTGACGAACACGAGTACCCATGATTTCTATAAACTCGTTACATGTCGTAGAAGACAAGTACGATACGTGTCCCTTTCCCTTATTTGCATGTTCAGCCAAATGCTTAGCCAAGAAAGGATCAAATTCGGCGATTAATTCGAGAGATCCAAGAAAATTACCGTTATGTTTAGACCCAATATTCTCGTTTTCTCCCCTTAAGGCCAGGCCTCTAGAAGCTAAAAACTTTATGATGTTGGTTGCAACCACTCTTTGCAAAACATTCCTCCAATATTGTACTTCCGATTCAAGTTGGAGACTTAAATAATTATGTACGGAAGATTTCTGGTTAGATCGTAATACTATCTGACTTTGAGAAGTCTTGTGAACAGTACTTTTTTCATGCGACAAAATCTTTTCGTTTGTTTTCTTCCAATTTGTAAATCCATCAGTCGCGAAAGCTGAATTAGAAGCCCTTTTATCAGAAAACAATAAACACGGAACACAGTACAACGCGTTTCTAGACTTCGAATATAAAAGCCAATCTCTGGACTTTTTTTCCCCGTTAACTAAGGTTCGTGTGAAAGCATCTTTAGATAAATGCCTGTAAATGTTACCAATTTTGCGCTCCGTCTTTAAAAAGTCTATATCTTCAATATTTTGAATAACAGGATTAGCTGAAACTTGGTTTCGTGTATTATCATTTAAATTCCAAAGAGCTAGATCGTTTCCCAAATTATCTAAACTATCTTTCTTTAAAGGGATAGAATCAATCTTTTGACTACTAATGAAAAGCTTTCATTTTTTAAATCAGATAGAACCTAAAATTACGTTTTCAAAAATATATAGATATTGATAGTTTTAATAACTTAACTATTTTTAATTAATTTTTAAAAGTATTAGTAAATGCATGATAAAATGTTTAAGGAAAATGGAATTGTTGTTGAAAAATCTGAGATAAGAAATTTTTTATTTCAATTAATTTATAGGAAACTAATCCATTAGCAGTAAAATCAGGAGATTGAATTAAATTCTAAAGAGTAGTAAAATACGGATTGTCTTTAAAATTCAATAGAAAAAAAATAATATCCCCGCTTCAGTCAACTGGAAAAACTTATCGTTTTGTTTTTAAGGCTTGGGCAAACCAAGTCTTTTTTATATAATATCTGTTCCTTCAGCCTTAATTTGTATTAATCTATTATAAAAATAATAATATGCTTGTCAAACGTCATTAATTCGATGTTCCAGTAAGATGTTTGTGAGCATATTGGCTCACTCCAAGTGCCGCTCATTATTTTATGGGAAAGATTAAAATTTTAAATCATTTGGCAGGGGAGTGGTGAATTAATTCACAATTGGTAGGCGGGTGGTAAATTAATTCACCATAGATAGGCGAGTGGTAACTTATTTCATGTAAAAAGGCGGTTGGTGACTCAATTAAGTTTAGTTGACCTTTTTGTATAGATTTAAAAAAAAGGTTATTTCTAAACCACGCGCCAGCACGCGCACATTTCATTGAAAGTTTGTTATTTAAGAATTTTCCCTTATATATACTAAGATTCTTCATCAAAAATAGGCAACGAGCTATCAAAGACTCGAACCTGCAATGTTTTGGCTCGAATGCAAACGCGTTATCCATTACGCCACAAGCCCGTACTTCGTAACAAAAAGATATCCAAACATTGTATTTATAGGATTATTTCATTTATGTTGAATAAAAGATCTGTAAAAATAAACACTGAGCTTGCCTGGACTCGAACCTGCAATCTTCTGCTCCATAGGCAGACGCGTTATCCTATGCGCCACAAACCCGATGGAGGCTGAACAAAATGCTATGCAAACAGTGTAATACATGTAACGGTTTTACCATGATTTATAAATTAATTAAAATAATATACTTAGACTTAATTGGTCTTAATCAAACTTCAGAAGTTCAACATTCAATAGTTGCTTGATAATTCAAAAGTGTTCCGAACCTTAACTTCGCAGTAGTTTCTGAGTTATTCGATGGAGTGGACCACCAAAAATCCCATGCTTTTTCTATGGGACGCTAAGCCTAAAATCTGTGAATTACTTCTTTAACATTACGGGAGGGAGTGGGTTCTTATCTAGAAGGGCCTACCGGCCCTCTAGAATTTCCAAACAACCAATGAATCAAGAGACATTTGCAACGTCATAGTGTGAGAAACAAGTTGGGCGTTATTTCGCGGTTAGTTTGAATTTCAAAATATCTAACGTACTTTTCTTAATTTAAACGTTTTAATTCGATTTTTTTTGGCACACATAATTTTAGGCCCATTTTTTTACCTAAAACTGCCCTCATCTTGTACTAGTCGGAAAACATCGATTCTATCCCTTTAATTCCTTTTCGAGAATTTTCTCATTTTCTTTTGATATTGAAAGTGAACTTGATTCAGCTGAAACATGTACATTGCCGTGATTTTTATCAATATCATCCGCTGCATCCTTGGATTTAGTAATAAAAGATGTCTCGACAGAGTCTTTGATGTCGGCTTACGTTTCTGATATTTCTTTTTCCGGAGTTTCCCTCGTCGAAAGTGTTGTAAAGAACGAATTAATTTTTGGTACTTTTTCGAGAAGTTCCTTTTCTCTCATAGAACTTTGAGCTTCTCTTTTTCGGCTTTGGGCTCCACTAAGCTTTCTTTTTTCTTGGTTCACTCATTGTTAACAAAATAACTACAAGAGCCCGAATTAGGTTAATTAACCTTAATTCAGTCTTCTACCCAATTTATTAATTTTAATTATATTTTAGATCCAACGTACGACTCACGAGTGTCAGTTTCACTGTGCGAGTGAAAAGCCTGCGAATCTTTGATTCACGAAATTCCGTTAGCCCTTGCTCGTTGCATTACTCTAGTCTGTAGCAACAGTAGCATGGGAACAGCATGGAAAGTTGGGAAATGGAAACTGTGGGAAAGTAGGCGAAAATAGACTAAAAGTGGATCCTAAGCAAAAGCGTGGGAATAAATTTCAAAAACTACTTCTAAACTCTTTCTTTCTCTAAGCAAGAATGTAATACGAATCACGATAGACAATCATCGAAATTAAAAACTTTTCATACTCTCACGCTATTTGAAAACGAAAAACAGTCCCGTAATGATGCAAAACTAACGTCATGTTTTTGAGTTTTTAGAAAATTTAATAAAACAATTGCTCAGATTTGGGTATCACCAGACTTCTTGGGCGCCCCTATTTGGCTGGCGTCCGGGGGCAGATGCCCCTTCTGCCCCCCCCTTAATCCGGCCCTGTCCACACAGGCTCTCAGCTCCTTTAAATGGTGGTCAATGATAACAAAAATGAAAATAATTTAAAAAATGAAATTAAGTCTATCTAATAAATTATTAAATGCATGCATATAACCCATGCAATAAATTTAATTGGCTTCGTAAATAAAGAGACTAATAAATTACAATATAAATTAACACGAATTATTAAAATTATCAAATGAATGCGATAAATCATAAAATACACTAAAATATCTATTTAATTAGTAATTAAATAGGAAGAAAAAAATCAAAGACCCTAAAGAAAAAAGTTCAGAAGAGTCGAACCCCACAGATAAAATTCAAAAGTATCCGACCCCACAGATAGAGAGGTACCCCTCCCATCCCCGACACTTTAGAGAAAAACTTAGGGATGAAAACTCGAACTTTGTTGAGTCTCCATGACACATTGGTAGAGTGTTATACTACTGCACGAGCGACCCGCGTTCGATTTACTCGACACACGAAGATATAAAATCCATGCGGTTGGAGAAATTTTCTCTCAGTTAAGAAACGGCCAGGCCCGGGTCTTGAATTAGTCATTTTTTCATTTTGTAAACGCGAAGTAATATACGCGACGTTTTCCAAGAAACAAATTGTCAAATTTTGTGAGTTCCTACGAATAAAGTACAAATACGCTATAGATATGAGCCAAAGGTATGTTTCACTTTTATTATTATTTCCGATGGGGATATGATTGACGGATAGGCTTATAACAACTGAGAATCCCTGTATCGATAATCCCCCCTGTAGAACGGCCACTTAATTAAGTTTCAAGGGGATAACCGTTGCAAAATATACCATACCATGACACGACCATGTTGACGATATCTGGTGTAAGTATACTTAGCGCGGCCCACGGAACATCCAATCGCACCTGGAGTCCTATTCTGAGTCGTTCGTTACGCCATCTACCGATGTTTTTTTTCGTTACGGTAGAAAATTGTCGTTCAACTCTATAGTTGCAATTCTGAAACTATCGGTAGGATTTTTGGTCGGCCGTATCGACAAGAAAAAGGCGGTACGCTAACACAAGGGGTACCCCTATCGTTAGACTTTCCATCTTCCAAGTTTCAACTTAAAAAATTTTAAAACAAGGCGGTCGTATTATTGCAACATGAAATATTATTGCTGGCTGCTGCTGCAGATAATTTAGCTCGAAGAGATTTAAGAAGGCAGCGCGTAATTAGAGATAGGTCGCAAGCTTTCGAGTTAGATGATTACCGTTTCTAAAGCAGTGGCGTAACTACAGGGGAGCAGAGCCCGCAACTGCGGGTGGGCCCATGGCTTTTGGGGGCCCTTTTGAAACTTTCCCTATAGACTGATTGTCCCGTATTTCGTAAATTTCACAAATCTTCCTATAAAGTCCCATATTTTTGAGGTTTCAAATTAATTATTTATAATCCCAACTGTATGACGTTTTAAACGCATAAATTACTTTGCATTCAGAGCTGCACTCCAAATAACACAATTGAATTTCGCCTCAGACCTTTCATTTAAATATCAAGCCCAAAGATTGAACTGAATTATAGCACAGAATTTTAAAATATTTTTAATTATAAAAAAGAGTTTTGAAAATCTGTCATCTCTGAAAACATTTCTTCCTACCTGACCCTTTTAAATAGCTTGATTTGGTAATTTTCGCTCACTTAGGTCTCTTTTGGCTTAGCGTTTCATTCAATTAGTAGTCACTTTTTCAAGTAAATCTAAATGTACGTCTTTGTGAGCCCTTCAGCATTTGTTTAGTTCTAGGTGCGATGTAACGCTCATTTACTAAAGAATCCTATGTTTTCAAAAAAAATAACGTAATCCTCGCTCTAAATCTAATCATTTATGAGTCCTGTATAGTCCTATAATTTGACGAAGAGAATCCTACTTTTTTGCATTAAAAATTCTCCATAATAGTTGAGGCCCTGCTTTGCAGTTTAGGGGAGTGAGCCATGTATGTGCAAGAAATCTTAGTCAAAAGCGGCAACAAGGCGCATTGCTATAAATTATGAAATTGAAAAGTAGTATTCGTGATGCTTTCATACTTTTTGAAAGCTCGACACTCAAGACGGGGCCAAAATTGTCGGGCTGCGGGCGGGCCCAACAAACGTCGTTACGCCACTGTTCTAAAGACTATTTAGGCTTAGGAAAGAAACAGTGTATAGAATTTGTGATAGGCTTGAAGACCGACTCTCAGCCAAAAATGTATTGGGTATACCACCAAATATAAAGGTATTGTATTTTCTAAATCACATTAACTGCCTATACCCGAAAATTAGGGAGATGGGGTCATTCGGCTGTTGACAATGTTAAGATCCAATTAGACTATTAACTCTTAAATGCTAAGATTATCATCTGGCGACACGAAATAAGGTGATTTTGATGACTGTAAATTGTACTAAAGCAGGGAAACAAATGCATTTTGATAGGTTTTAGTGGCACTTAGATTTTATGCTGTTGGAAGCTACCAACTTTCAATTGGACAAGATTTGTTCCTCGCTATTAGCCAGCCAACTGTGAGCCGCTGTGTTAAAAGTGTGAGCAAAGGGATCATAGATATTTTAATGCCAGAGAACATCAAATTCCCAAGAGCTCTCGAAGAGCAATTAGAAATTAAAATTGGGTAAGTTTACCTATTAGAGAGATTAAGCACCCCCTTTACGTGAACGTGTATCAACCTTCTAGAGTGCAATTGAACCAATGCTCTTTTAAGGGACATTACTTCATTTAAATGTTATTTTTTTATCTAGTTTTAGCAAGATCGCCAATTTCCCTGGAATTATTGGCGCGATAGATGGAACACAAAAAGCTATTGTGGCGCCTTCTATTAATGATGAGCAATTTAGAGAGCACTTATAGGTTAATCGCAAAAGCTTTCATTCAATAAACGTGCAAATTGTAAGATTGCCAATATTATACTACAATAAATGGCATTATTATAAAAAATGTATATTTCTAGATTTGTGACCATAAACTTCGCATCACAAATTTGAATGCAAAATTTCCAGGGTCTGCCCATGACTCTCATATTTTTCGAAAGTCTAATGTCTTAACTTACCTTGAAGAATCTTACATTAATGGCAATAAAGGTTCTTGGTTGATTGGTAAGCTTCATTTCAAGTAAATTAAATTTGTTCATACAGACTTATGAAAACTTTATAATAGGCGATAGCGGTTACCCATTGCGGCCATGGCTAATGACGCCGATAACCCAAACGATTGAAGATACTCCCGAACATAGGTTTGATGAAGCATTAACATCAACTAGACAAATTGTGGAACGAACAATTGGAGTCTGGAAACCAGTATTTCGGTGTTTATTACAACATAGGACTCTGCACTACCATCCAACTGCCGCAGGAAATATTATATATGCTTGTGGCACTTTACATAATATGAGGAGAGACGCGGCCCACCGTCCCGAAGATGATAGATTTTCGGACACAGAAAGTGAAAGTGAGACAGACGAGGAATTAAGCGATGCTAGGCGAAGAAGGGCAAGGGAAATCCGACAAAGACGTAGACAGCAAAGGAGGGATCGAAGGGCATTGGTTCTCGATGCTCCAAATTACGACCCAAGAGGAAATGAAACGTGGTTAGCTGGGGGACAGTTGGTACGTTCTCATCTTGTGCGCCGATTTCGCTAAGATGCTGTGAACCAAAATTAGTTGTGCTCCTCCATGTACAGTTTAGTCTTTAGTTATTTATCGTAATGTATCAATATTTATTTAAGTTTGGGATAACATGTGCTTAAAGAGTAAAATAAATAATTACAATATTTAAATGTTTCCACTGTGGTGTTATTTTTTAAAATAAACTTCCCCAATATTAATAAGCTTTTCTAGAGATGATGCTACCGATGAAAAAGCGGTTGCTATATCTTGGATTGAAATTGCCTTTTTATTTTCAATTTGGTTCCTCTCTTCCAAGGCTTCTTTTATTCCAATCAAAACTTTAGTTTTTTCAGATTCAATTTGCTTGAGAGTATTGGTGGCTTGCTCAAAGTTTTCCGAATTTTTTTCTATATTGCTTTTGTCTAAGAGACACGTGAAAATAGTATTTAAAAACATTCATATTTTTTGGCATTCAAATGCGAGTAGAAAGGACAATAAGTCAAACAACTTTTTATTCGTTGTTTGGCATTAGAACGTGGAGTTTCCTTATTATAATCTTGGATTTCTGGTACTACAGCATCTATTTTTTTAATTGTTTTTAAAATACACAATCCAATAGAATAACGCATATGCTACCTAACTTTGCCAATATAAAAAACGCTGAATGCATACCATCATCACAGTTCTTTGAATTATTTTGCAAATTCATCGAAGGACCTCCATCATCTTCCTCAACCTCGTCATTGACATCAAAAAACCCATTTTCATCAACAGTCACAATTGGTATGGGAGTGGCAGGTATATCTTTAGCCGCTGCACTATCACTAGTAGATAATCTAGCCCTTTTGGCAAGTATAGAATCATCTTCATTGATTGTACCTTCAAAACAAGACTGTGACGGATTGAATAATTTTAAATTTAAGGTTTACCATTAAAATTATTTTTAAGTTCAAATACTTCAAGCCCAAAACCAGCCTCTCCAATAGCATTGTTTCCCTCGACGCACATCTCCCCCATAACAGCAAGTAAACGTTGCTCTTGATCTGTCAAAACTAGTTTTGATCTCTCACCTCCACCAGTTAACGCAGCGCTTTTCTTAATAGCTACAGCTTTACTCTTTGTGTCAGATTTCCAATGTGACCATGACTAATTAAATAATTTGGAATAACATAACATGTACATAAATAAATTTCTCATAATCTTAACTTGTACCTTTTTCCACTGTTTTAAATCTTTAGTTGGTCCTGTGCCATCAGCATTCAGAATATCCGAAATTTCTCCCCATAAGCGATCATGAGTCGCTCTTGTAAAGGTGTTAGTCAATTTACCAGAAACTAGTTCCGGGTGTTTCTCCATAAATTCCAACAGCAATACCCGTTGCCTCTCTGTAACTCTTGCAGCACGAGGCATATTTTTCCTAGATTAAAACACAAACACATATGTAGTTCGCCTCTATTTAGAGTGGATAGTAAATAAAACAGTAATATTCTAAACAAGGTCGAAATAACTCAAGAAGAAATTAAAACATGAAGCCAAAAAAACATTGGTTGAATTTGCAAATAATAAAAAAGAGGCACTCATTTTAGTCATTTAATATATTTACTTAAATCTTAAGCCTTAGAACTTCAAACTTTGTTATTGTTGCTGTTCAACATCAACAATAACAATGTTTGAAGTGCCAAGGCTTAACGACATGCTAATAATAATGAATGTTATAGAAATTTTCTTTGTTAATCAAGAAACGTAGTATATTATAGTGTTCAAAATATAATACTTACAGTTAATTCTATGCAATGTTTCTCTTCTCTTAATGAAATCTCAATTTATCTAGTTGTTTTCGGCTCTCCAAAATATCTTCCTTCGGTCACGGTGAAGAAAAAGTTTCTAATGGCTCTATGATTGGCCACATTGAAGCCACGTGACCAAATACTTACCCTCTAATATCTTTTGAAATTTAAGGAAGAGAAAATGCCAAACCACTTCCGTGCGGCAAAGAGCGAACGGAACTATTCCTACCGAAAGGGGGTTAGAATACGAAAAATTCTGGCGGTAAACGTTTTTCGTTACGGCGCGTTCGTTAGTCCGTTCGATGAATTCTTATCGGTAAATTTAACGAACGACTCAGAATAGGACTCCAGCTATGGAAAGGGGCGACTGGGGTAATTATCGTTACTTGAACTTGAAAATAAAACAAACCGTTATGGAGGGGAATATAGTATTCGACGATGGTAGTGTATTCACTCTAACAAAGGCCGAGGCAGGGAAACTGAACGAGAAATTTAGTTTTATGAGATTTCACTTCAAGCTTTTAAATGATCAAGCCGAAGTTATTAAATGCATGTACGAAGCTATTGTAAAACGCATGAATGATATATATGAAAAATATTATGTAATTCGCGGTACTATGTTTCACAATGATTGCGACCGTGTAAAAAATTTCCTAGCAGCGTGTATAGTTCCTTCGAGCATTTTCGAAGATTTTTGTAACTTGGTTCGTGACAAAAACTTGACGCGTAAGCTACAATTATATAATTTATTCTACATTTGCTTAAATAACGACGCGTACATTCGCGAATTAATTGGAATTGATTGTGTTCATTAAATGTTTTCTGACTAGAAAATCTGATTCATAATAATAATAAGCTTAGAATAACCTACCATAAGCCTATCCTTTTCAGGATCTATATTAGCATAAACCTAGCATAAGCCTATCCTTACAGGTATCATCCAAGTGACGTCATCAAAAATTAGCCGTGACGTCATACCAATACACTAAAAATAAATTCAAATTTCCCGCCAACACCACCAGGTGGCGCAACAATGAACAACATGTACCACCAAGGACGCTAAAATATGCCCCCAAAAACAACCACAAGCAAGGACGCAACAATTCAAATTTCCCGCCAAAACCATCACGTGACGTCATCAATTCCCCCCCATCCCCCCAACGCAAAGGGTGACTCTATAAACCCAAAAATTTTACCCCCCGCCCCCCTAAAAGGGGGGAAGGAAGGGGGGTAAAATTTTTGGGTTTATAGGGTCACCCTTACTCTCTCCCTTCTGTCCCACCCTCAGTCGATTCCTGAACTGCTTAACGAAACCCTGTCGGCTCACCCTTAAGAAACCCTTAGAAGTCCGGAGTATTATTTTATATAGATTATTTTATTTTATTCGTTTTGATACCTTTATTTTTCATCAATTTGAATCCCTAATTTTTCGGAAGAGAATCGGAGATTTTGTTTTATTCATTTTGATACCTTATTTTTGTCAATTTGAATACTTAACTTTTCGGAAAAGAAACTCGGAGACATTTTCTTTTAACCCCTAAGTTGAAAAAGATAAGGAGCGCGAGTGAGCGAAATAAATCGAAAAAAAAAGAATAATTATTAACCCTTAAATCGCGAGAAAAGAAAAAAATCATAATTATCTCTTAACTCGAGAAAGAAGAAAAAATAACCCTTAACCCTTAAGAAGAATATGGAAAAGAGGAGCAACTTGTAAGAAATTAAAAACTTGAAACTATTTTGATAAACTGACTTGAAACTATGGTTAAAGAAATTAGATTATGATTGACGGATTGATTCATTTTTTTTAAAAAATCTTAAATTTTTGTTTTTGAACATTATTATTTTAGTGCATAACTGCACGATTTGAACCTAAAAAACCCCAAAAATTTAAATTTGAAACTTAAAGGAGACATTCCATAGAGGTTATAAATTGAAACCCCCCCTTTTGATTTTTGATTAATTTTTTATTTTGACCCTTAAAAAGTGTGTGAACATTTATGAACAAGATTGAATATTATGTTGAATATTAAAATTTGGATTAGAATCTATTTTGACTCTCAATTGACACATACCATCAAACGCGGTCACTTTTGATTCAGAAATTTTATAAGCCCCTCGTTCCCGTTAAAAGGCCTTAAATCTCCATAACTGACTGCATTCTAACATCTTGTCTAGTGTTAGCGAGGTTGAATCATAAGTGCAAAGAGGTAGGTGTTTGTCTTGCATCTTCCTAACCCCTGTAGTAAGACGTCGATTACCCCACCTTACCCCCATAAAATCTTAAAGAGCATAAAGAAAAAGCTTATAAATTGGCGCAGTCGGCAGGATCCGATCCTTCGGAATCTTATCAATATGATGGATTTTGACATGTCTTGAAGAGAGTCAAGATTGGTTCAATTATTAAATGCCCTATATTTTGAAAAATATTGAAAGTAATCGAGCAATCACCATGGGTCAAATGGACACATCAGATCTCTTAGTATACGTTTTGATTATCTTAATAATCATATTGTCTTAAGACAAAGTAATTCTACCCTTGATAAAATTATTTTATGTCTTGGTTAGTTGGATCCAAAGAAAAAAATTAGTTACCCCTAATCTTAAAGATGAAATGATATTAAAACTATTACAGCAAAATGCTGAATCACAACAAATGTTTAAAGAAACGCTAGAGACACTCAATAAGAGTTTTAGAGATTCATTAGAAACCCATAGAGGTTCCCCTCCCCAATCTTTGAGATCTAACTCAAGTTCGAGTTCGGAATCTGATACCCATCAAATTAATACGAAACATACCCATATAAATGACATACCAAAATCACCCGAAGAAAATGCTATTGATAGAGATGAAATCCTTAGAAGAGTCGAAAAGACTAGAAAAGAGGAAGAGAGGTTAGACCCCATATTTACACCTACCCTTATTACCAAAAAGAAACAGGAAAGAAAGTATCCCTCCCCTCCAATATTTACGAAGAAAAACGTTCGGAAGACCCCTATACGACACGAGTAAAAGAATTTTTCAACCCCCCTACAAACGTTACCTTGAGACCAGAGAGAGAGGAACTTTTTCCAAGAAACGAACCTATACTAAGTCAGAATACCTTCCAAGACAAGTTGAAAAGTCCTATATTTCCTGTATTCGAGAAAGAACAAGAGATATCAAATATTTCTGATATTACCTTAATTCCTAGAGGAGAAAAATTACAATATTCAACCCAGAGAAATAGAACTTTACCAATTCCTCAATTTACGGCAAGATTTAATGGAGAATCAAATCCTATAGAATTCCTATATAGCGCTTACGAGTATGGGATGATAACAGGCGTAACCCTTCAAGAATTATTGACCCATATACCCCTAGCATTCGAAGGACAAGCAAAGAAATGGTATTGGAAAAATATTAATCATTTTCATACCTGGAATGACTTTGAGAATAAGTTTAAAGAAAAATATTTGGGAGATGGTTATTCCAAAATAATCAAGAGAAAACTTCAAACAATATGGCAAAGACCCAATGAGACCCCTGAAGATTATGCTCAGGATATGATAAATATTTATGATGAATTACCCTCTATCCCCTCTGAGCAAGATCGATTAGATCATATAATTTTTGGATTAATGCCCGAATATGAAGCCCTATTAAATCTGAAAACATGTACCACATTTGATGAACTTCTAGAGGTAGTGAAGCAACTTCAACCAGTGATGGGAGTTTTACACCCTAGAAATCAAGGAACAAACGAACCCCGAAACCCCTTAATAAACAAATTTTGCAATTATTGCAAGGAATACGGACATTTTGTTTATAACTGCCCAAATAAAAGAAGTAGACCACAAGAAGTAACCTTATCCCTTGAATCGTATCTTCAATCAGCTAGGCCTAAATGCTTTGTATGCAATTCTACGGATCATATGGCTCGAGATTGTCCCCAAAAACAAAACTATCAATCAAGAGAAAGAATAAATGAAGAACAAAATACCACTCCTAAAAGAACGGTTGAGATAACTGTCCCACAACATGACAACTTAATTAACGTGATACGTAATTTCGTCCCAAGAACTGGAAGTATACCCCTACAATTACCCAATGGCAATTATGCTGCAATCCTAGACACGGGAGCATGTACATCATTTATGGTCAAAAATGTCGCTGAACAAGTCTACCCAGAAATGGATTTTGATCGTCTGAAAACAAGAGAATTCGTTTCAGCTTCCCCTAACTGTCCTCTTAAAGCTGAAGGCCCAATTAAACTTCCCATACAATTAGATGATGAAATGGGTCCCCCTATGGAAATTGAATTTTACATAATTGAGAAAGCAAACTTTTCGATTATATTGGGATCCGATTGGATGAGAGATGTAAGAGCAAAGCTGAACTACGAGGATCAAAATATCACTTGCACAGTAAATGGACAATACTGGGTGTTTCCATTTATTCAAAACCCTAGAGTAACCCCTACTACTACGATTCTGACAAATGAAATAAGTATGACAGAAGATATAGAAGCAGAGAAAAACAAGAATTGCAAAACTTCTTTATCGAAAAGGAGAGAATGAATGAAAATTCCCTTACAGAGGATGAAACAGACGAAGACAAAGAAGAATTGAAACATAAAAGCACTGCCTTTTACCCCTACGACTGGTTTTCTAATAGAAAAAAGTTGATGAAGTCTTCAAGTACTCAAACCCCTATTACGGAACCGCAACGTGTAACCACGATTAAAGAAGAGGAGAAGAGACTACGACGTTGTCGACGCAACAGAAGACGTACTTCATTCATGGACCCTCAAATGCCTGCAAACTACTCGAACCCTCCCTCATCCTTAGATGATAATCAAACGCAAGCTTTTGAAAATATTAGACATACCCCTATCCCCCAAAAACAACGTCCATATGAGACAAAAACCAACGATAATGACTATCGTTTCTTCATTTTAAAACCTTACTACACAAACCATAAAAACCATTTAAATTACCCTCGCAATATTTATGTCACAAAAAATTCATCATCTGGATATCCTCGAAACAATGACCCTTACCATAAGGACAGAAGTTCTGCTACACCCCAGAAATATAAAGAAATGGAATTAAGAATCGACGCTGGAATATTCCCTAACCCCTCTATTAATTGTGAAACTTGTCATACCGATGGATATCGAAAAAATGAATGCCGTAAAAATATCGCCTTATCCACTAATGAGAAATCGGAAGATACCCAGGATATTGAAATAACTTTTAATATTACCAGTCCCAATTATCAAACCCCCCATAGGCGCTGGGTGAAACCTGAATTTTATGCCCTAAAAGAAAACACATCCAGTAGATATAAGAGATAAATTTCTTAACCCATTAACCCCTATATTTTAAATCATTTAACCCCTATATATATCTAAAAAAAAAAGAAAAAAAAAGGAAAAAAATATTTTCATTATGGTGATGGTAAGATCGATATGTTAAGTTCGGGGACAAATTTTTCAGAAGAGGTGGGGATATGTAACCATCTTAACGCAAAAATCAAATTAAATTTACAATTAATCATTAAATTAGTAACGAAATACCTTAAATTAACATTATAAAGATATTACTAACCCTTTAAACTTAAACCTTTCCCTTTAAAATAAACTGAAAAGAAATTCTTTCGTACAATAGATGAGGAACTAGCCCCTCAATGTTGACACAAAACTTTCTAGAACTATCCTATACCCCTATATCCATAGTGTAAAATGAAATACCTTGCAACTAAAATACTTTCCAAGAACCCAGAGAAATTTCACGCTGATTTAGACCCCAAGCAACAAGACCTTGAGTCACTATCCTGGTACCTGGCCCGAAAAACTTCTAGAACCCTTAAACTGACCAATCCCCATTTGGTCCCAGATTTAAAAGTTTTGCCTATTCGTTGATAACATGAATCCGCCCGGCTACGTCATAAATATGGTCCAATATTCGCCAAACCAAAGTCAATCAACAAACGTCATTGTCCCAGAAATCCTTGCGAGAAACTAAAAGTTATATATACGAAGTCCCTCCTGTCCCACCCTCAGTCGATTCCTGAACTGCTTAACGAGACCCTGTCGGCTCACCCTTAAAAAACCCTTAGAAGTCCGGAGTATTATTTTATATCGGAGATTTTATTTTATTCATTTTGATACCTTTATTTTTCATCAATTTGAATCCCTAATTTATCGGAAGAGAATAGGAGATTTTATTTTATTCATTTTGATACCTTTATTTTTCGTCAATTTGAATACGTATTTTTTCTGAGAAAACTCGGAGACATTTTTTTAACCCCTAAGTTGAAGAAGAGAAGGAGCGCGAGTGAGCGAAATAAATCGAAAAAAAAAGAATAATAATTAACCCTTAAATCGCGAGAAAAGAAAAAATCATAATTATCTCTTAAATCGAGAAAGAAGAAAATAAGATCCTGAATTAAAACCCTTAAATCGATAAGAAGAAAAAAGAACCCTTAACCCTTGACCCTTGAAAAGAATATGCAAGAGGAGCATCTTGTCGTAAGAAATTAAAAAACTTGAAACTATTTTGATAAACTGACTTGAAACTATGGTTAAAGAACTTACATTTTGGTTGACTGATTGATTTAATTTTAAAAAATCTTAACTTTCTATTTTTGAAAATTATCGTTTTTAGTGCATAACTGCACGATTTTAACCTTAACACCCCTAAAATTGAACTTAAAAACCTCACATAGAGGTTATAAATTGCAAACCTCCCTTAGATATAACTTTTGATTTTTTGCTTAAATTCTTATTTTGACCCTTAAAAAGTTTGTGAAAATTTATGAACAAGATTGAATATTATGTTGAACATTAAAAATTTGGATTAGAATCTATTTTGACTCTCAATTGACACATACCATCAAACGCGGTCACTTTTGATTCAGAAATTTTATGAGCCCCTCGTTCCCGTTAAAAGGCCTTAACTCTCCACAACTGACTGCATTCTAACATCTCGTCTAGCGTTAGCGAGGTTGAATCATAAGTGAAAAGAGGTAGATGTTTGTCTTGCAGCTTCACCCTTCTAGTAAGACGTCGAACACCCCACCCCACCCCCATAAACAACAACTGAAGAAGGCAGGTAAAGGCTTATACGTTCTAAGATGACTAAGTTCTAACCTAATTCTTTTATATTGTTCCAATAGATCTTCGTCACTAGCATTCTTATCTACACTTCCAATAGAAACACGTGGTTGCTCTTTAGCTAATAATAATTAGTGTTAAAGACAATTAAATCCCTCAAATATTGTCACAATAATTAAACAAACACGTTCATTGGCTTCAGATTGTTATAAATTTTTTTTTAAAAAAAAAGGATACGTAGAGGTTTTCTCTTTGCTGTACCTTCCCTATAAACTACAGGTGGTTTATGACCACTCATTCGTCTAGGATAACGTGAATTAGTACTGCGAAATGGTGTAAATGAAAAAGACCGTCCTTTAGATGCAGGAGAGTTACTATTAAACACGGGTGCTGGTTTAGGCAATTTGGCAGGATTTTTGATACGCAAAGAAGTAATTTCGTTCTTCCTATCTAGTAATTGATTATGAGGTAACGACTGAACGTTTTCAAATCGTAAATCCACATCATTCATTGATGTTTCAACATTTGGTGGCATTACCGTCACCGGAGAAAGTGCCACCAAATTATGGGTGTTACCTGTCCCCATTAATGGTGCTCTAACTAACAGTTGCATGCGCAATGGTAAAACGTTACGAATTACGGTAACATTATCACTGGGGGCGTTGTTGTTTACTGTCAAATCTGGCCTAAAAATAGGACCAAGTAATTGAAGTAATCCAACAAAATTTTGCAAACGTTCGTCTCTGTCCATAAATGGGACGAGTATGGGTATTAAACCAGAGTTTTTTTGCGGTACAAACAGACTGGCCAAATTTTCATCGTGACTGTGATTGCTATTGCTAAAACTTACACCCAAATTACCCCCGGAATACATTAAATTAGTTCCAGTTCCAGTTCCAGTTCCAATTTGTGAAAGTTGTGCAACACCATCACCAACATCTGCCTGACCAAGGCTTAATATTTCGGTTGGGCATTCCGAAGAATCTTCGTTAATTTCATCTTCTTCTAACTCTTGGGAACTCATTATTATAAATCCTACAAACAGTTCTAGTTTCAGTTAGAGTTAAAACCATGCGTGAGGAAATTTGTTTTTATGCTGTTGTTTTTATGCTTTGGTTGTCAGCCAGCGCAAAGGCAGGCCTCTATAAACGCAGCTTTGTACGTGCTGACAATAGACGAAAGAAATCTCAATGTCCACGATCTAAAATCCCGAGATTTAAACCTAGGCTTAGCTTTACGCGTGGTGACAACCGAAGCTGTAACCGAGAAACACTTAATTCTGACAATAGACCACGTGGAGCTAAGTCCTAAACCTAACTAGCTTCACTATTCGTTGTCAGAAATCTTATATAACTAAATAATTAAACATTAATTACATACCTTCAATCTTGTTATTTCTTCTCTAAGAAATGGTAGCCGAAAAAATTGGACACGACTTAACGCGTTCGGTCCAGTCATAGCCCACTCGATCACGCGCGTCACGACGCAAGCTGCTCGCGCTATAGAAGCCCGTTCAAAGAATTCGGTTTACATGTATAAGCGCGACTTTTGAAAAAAAATCGAACTCGCCGAAAAATTAACATAAGTTCTATGGGAGGAGGTCAGTTTTTTGACCATATCCTCTCTTCTATTGGTCGAATTGACCTGAAAGTTTTATGAGACGTGTGGTTCAACGAGTTTTATTACTCTAAAAAAGATTCAAGCTTCTAGAGTGGATAGTTTTCTTTAAAAAAAAATTATTTTCAAAATCAAAATGATGGGTTCAGTGCTAAGACTGAATTGATCTTCGGATCTACTGGTCCAAATGTCCTGAAATTTTAACGAGAGGTGTGTTACAATGTATTCTAATATATTAAAAAGGATTGAAGCTTTTAGAGTGGATAATTATTTTAATAAAAATTAATTTACAATGTCATAGTTGTAAATTAAGTACTTAATACACAATATCTTTGGATCTAATGGCCCAAGTGTTCTGAAACTTTAATTAACTTGCCTTTTAGGGAGTAATAGGTTATAAATCCTAGACGTCTTGAACCAATTTTCTAAGCTTTGTAAACGTGCAGAGGGGCAGATGTCACGAAAACCCTTGGAGTGATGCCCAGCTGACAATATCATTTTCGAGCCATTGGCCATTTTTAAATGTTATCCTTACTTGTTGGGTGAGGCATTTAAAAGATTAATCGATTAAAATATGGAGTCTATCCTCAAAATAAGAAATGATATGATATTCAAGAAAAGTTGAGAAATGTTAAAACATAGCTTCAAAACTAAGAAGCTACAGTACAGAATGTCATTGAACAAGAAGTGGATCGCTGTGAGGAAGTTTTTTCTTCTACATGGACGTCCCTGACAATTAATTATAATTTAAAACTATCTCTCCACTAAATCTTTGTTTTTAACCAATTGTAACTGGTATTATAATACTTTTGCCCAACCTTTTTCAGTTTCTTAATCTTGATTTATCTATGCTTAATTCTTTGTTTTTGTAAAATATGTGATACTTTCAATAAAAACAGTTTTGAACTAAAATAGTGTTTATATAAAAAATGTTTCTGATAGAAGCACAAGGGTTCTGAACTTCCCCAAAATAGGCGTGTTCTAGGATTTAGAGCCTATAATTTTGTTTAATTATAAGATTTTTAGCGTAATGTTTAAGCAATACGTTTAATCTTGGAAAGGGAGTAAAAGTACTAAATTTTTTTTGTAAAGCTAATTAATTTTGAAAAGTTTTAACCATTTTTAGATATAATCGATTATAACACACCTCTAATTAAATTTTCAGGACATTTGGGCCAGTAGATCCGAAGATGAATTCAGTCTTAGCACTGAACCCATCATTTTGATTTTGAAAATAATTTTTACAAAAAAAAAACTATCCATTCTAGAAGCTTGAATCTTTTTTAAAATAATAAAACTAGTTGAACCGCTCGTCTCATAAAAATTTCCGGTCATTTCGATCAATAGAAGAGAGGATATGGCCAAAAAACTGACCTCCTTCCATAGAACTTGATGTTAATTTTTCGGAGAGTTCAAATTTCCCGGCAAGAATCCTGAAGTTGCACTTTTTGGCCTTTTGAACGTGCTTCTATAGCGCGAGCAGCTTGCGTCGTGACGCGCGTGATCGAGTGGGCTATGGACAAGCAGAGGGAGGGAACCCAGACAGTCACATGACTATTTCAATACACAGCTGTCAGTTTTGTTTCTCTATTTACCTTCCTAACCCCTAGTCGCCCAAACCCCCATCGAGATACAGTGGAAAGTTTTTTATTTTAACCCCACTCCAAAGGCGAGAAGGAGAGAACCCCCTCTCCCAAAATATTTTTCCTCCCACTCACCTCTCACACTCACGAGAGAGAGTAAGGATGACGGTATAGAACCAAAAATTTTACCCCCCTTCCTTCCCCCCCCCCTTTCGGGGGGGGGGGGGGTAAAATTTTTGGTTCTATACCGTCATCCCGGGGGTTGGGGGGGATGGGGGGGATTGATGCCGTCACGTGATGGTGTTGGGGGGGGGATGGGGGGGATTGATGACGTCACGTGATGGTGTTGGCGGGAAATTTGAATTTATTTTTAGTGTATTGGTATGACGTCACGGCTAATTTTTTGATAACGTCACGTGGCTGGTACCTGTAGGGATAGGCTTATGCTCGGCTTATGCTATTGTAGATCCTTGTAGGCTTATCCTATGGTTGATCCTGAAAGATAGGCTTATGATAGGTTATTCTAGGCTTATTATTATTATTATGAATCGGGTTTTTAGTCAAAAACGTTTAATGAACACAATCAATTCCAATTAATTCGCGAATGTACGCGTCGTTATTTAAGCAAATGTAGAATAAATTATATAATTGTAGTTTACGCGTCAAGTTTTTGTCACGAACCAAGTTACAAAAATCTTCGAAAATGCTCGAAGGAACTATACACGCCGCTAGGAAATTTTTTACACGGTCGTAATCATTGTGAGACATAGTACCGCGACTTACATAATATTTTTGATATATATCATTCATGCGTTTTACAATAGCTTCGTACATGCATTTAATAACTTCGGCTTGATCATTTAAAAGCTTGAAGTGAAATCTCATAAAACTAAATTTCTCGTTCAGTTTCCCTGCTTCGGCCTTTGTTAGAGTGAATACACTGCCATCGTCGAATACTATACTCCCCTCCATAACGGTTATTTTTATTTTCAAGTTCAAGTAACGATAATTACCCAGGTCGCCACTTTCCAAAGCTGAATAGATCTCCGTCCACTCCTCCATAAATTCCTTCAAAACGTCTTCCGAGATTATAACAATAGTCCCGTCCTTTTTTGTAAAAAGTAAGCTTGGCTCGAATCCATTTACACCGAAAACGGCATAGCAATCAGCCCCAAGTCTAACACGGGCGTTCACGCGGTAATCTAAAACACGACCTCCTACTTTGGTGGCCATTCTTACGGCAGGTCCTTACGGTTTAAAAGCTGACGACTGAATGATTTTTATTGCGTGATTTTCTTGAGTGCGTAGTTGATAATTACCCTGAGGGTATATTGACTGATGCTTTTCTTTTTTTTTATTGCCCTTTATGGGCTACATACACGATGGTTTAGGACCTTAAAAGGGGGCGAGGGTACACCATTTGTATTGTTGTCAATGGAATCTGAGTGATTTATGACTCACACAAACGTGTTAAGACATTCCATCGGCTTTTTATTTATACGTAATATTTATACGTAACCATGGTCAGACGGGTCTATGGCCATAAAAAGGGACAGAACTTGAACAAAAGAATTTATCCCCATCCGTTTTTATTTTTACTATAAAGACGTGTCTTAATGGGTTTAGTGGCATGGTTGAACCAGTTGTATTGTTATGAATTGAATCTATTTTCGGATTTATTGCTTTGTTAGTCGGTGACTCTTCCTACCACGAAACATTTAATTGTTTCCAGGTGTTTGCCCGTAAGGCATTATCCGGACAGGTCTCAACATGTTATGTCTTTGTTGAGTTACCCGAAATTAAAGTAATATTTTTAAAATACCAAAATGCAAATTCAACTAGGAATACAGTTACGAGGATGAAAGTAACGGCCACTATTTTCCCTGGCTTTGAAAGAGCTTCGCGAATTAACATCTGCTTAGTAACAGCATCCATTACAATCTAACCTTTCATCCCCTTATTTGGGATATAAATAGCGTCTGATTTGGTCAGGACCTCATTTGATTGTTAGACACCGCCAGGATAAGATGAATCGAGAAATTACACGTCTAGAAACGTTTGGCGCATTTGCGAGTACGTTTGTAAAACCGTCAGAACTAGCCCGTCATGGGTTTTACTATTTAAGTTCGGGGACGGACGCTGTTAAATGCCATTTTTGTGACTTAACGCTACGAGGATGGGAACCTAACGACATTGTTTTCGAAGAGCATCAGAAATTCAAGGCAGACTGTCCACTACTTCAAGGATTACCAACAAATAACATACCTATATTCATCCAAAACCCATTGACTAAAGACATGCCGCCAAACAGAAAGTACAGAGATGTCCCTCAAGAAGAGTGGGAGAAAGAAAAAGTCATTCCGCCAACCCAACCCATACCAACAACACTTACTACGAATGACGATATTGTACTAAGAATTAAACGCGTTAATCTCGAGAAAGCTATAATTGAAATGTTTATTCAAGAACTTTTGCGACATGAAAGTTAGATACTATTATTGTAATATATTCCATACCTTATTACGTTTCTAAATTATAAAAGAACCAATCAAAAAAACTTGAAATGTAACTCGAAATAAATATAATTTTTTCCTTAATTTGTTCTTTGTATTGCTATTATACCTACTACAGTCTTGACAAAACCTTTTCAGTGGTTATAGTGTATGATGTTACTTAGCTTTTCTCAACACATTTCGTGTTAAAAGTAAAACGTTTTTGAACATTTACATTGCATTGTACACACACGAAACGCGTCATTTAAATTTTTTAAAATCCCATAGGAATACATGTGAAATTGAATAATCCACCGACACGAAATCATTCATGTACGTGGCAATTGACTGACACGAAAAGCGTCATTTGAAAAAAAACATTTCAAATGTTTAAAGCGTTGAAATAAATTCTAACTAAATTTATCAAAATCATTCCTATTTTCAGTCTTGAGAGTTCCTCAAAATTATTTATGGCTTTTAGGGATGGGGGGGGGGAATGACCTCGGGTCCCTGAGATGCGTGGGAATTTATTTTTCTTTGATTGGGCCACCCCACAGGTTGGTTTATGACCTTGAAAAGGGGGGCTGAACAAAAGCATCTATTCCCTTTGTCTTTCTGGGTCATTTCAAGACTTCTATGGCTTTTAAAAGGGGCTGAACTTGAACAAAAGAATTTATTTTGTCAATTCTTTAATTGGACCCCACACCAGGTGCTTTAGTACCTTAAAAGGGGGCGTGGTCGAAACAGTTGTATTGTTATCAATGGAATTTATATTTAGAGTGTTTTATGACTAGCCCAAACGTGTTAAGACATGTTTATGACATTGAGGGGATATATTTTTTTTTAATTGTATCACGAAAGTATAAAACGGCGGATCACTCTAGGCTACTCATCAGTTTACTTCTGACCGCTGTTGATGCAAGCCAAGAAATCTTCTGCTCCCAAACAAAACTTGTGAGTTATTCCGTGCCCATATCTTAGTGCTTTAGTATTTTTAACTTAGTTTTTATACGTGTTTTAGTATTTTAGCTTAGTTTTTACAAGTGTTTTAGTATTTAACTCGTAGTATTACAAGTGTTTTCAATTTAACTTAGTTTTTTTTTTTATAAGTACTCTCAATTGTTTATAAGTATTTTCATTTTTTTTTTATAAGAACTTTCAATTTTTATAAGTACTTTATTGTTTTAGTATTGGACTGTTTTTTTTATAAGTACTTTAAATTTTTTTAAAAGTACATTACTGTTTTATTGTTTTAGTATTAGTGTTTTAGTATATTTTTGTGTTTTAGTATTATTATTTAGGCCTATTCAGATTTATTATTAGTATTTTGTGGTATTTGTATTTTTAAATTATCGCAATGGCCAACTCTAATGTAGAAATTGAACTCCCTATTGAAGATGATAGTTTTTTAGGCGACTTTCCAGACTCGTTAGAAATAGCCTTTTTAAATGCCGATGACACGTTTATGGCAAACTATTCTACACCCCCGTCTCCCACCCTGTCTAGGGCAAACAATAGCCCTCTTCATCCTTTGTCCCCTCTGGAAGAGGCGTTTCAAAACGACGACGTTTCTTTCTTAGATGGTTATACTACCCCTCCTATAGCTCCATCTCAGAACGAGTCAATGGATGAAGGGGAAGGACAGGTAGGGGGTGGGGTTCTTACTCCTCCACCTCCACCCCCATCTCCGCTAGTTGCACCACCAGGTGTAAACGTACTTTCTAGCGGGGTAGTGTCCTTCCCCAATTTTAATCTTGATGGATGGGAAATGGAAGTACAGTTTAACAATAACATCGTCGAATCTGTAAGCGACTTCCTAGAATACGTTTTGGACGATTGTTTACCCGATGACATGATTGCAATTTCAATGACAAGCATTAGTAATCCAGGCATTCAAACCGCGGACTTTAGTTTTAGAAGAAGAGACCAAATAGATATTGGATTTATATTAGAAGTAGTTGCGGATAAGGCTTACAATTCTGAAGGGGGGTCAAAGTTTTTTCTCGGTCCTATAGGAATAAACATACAGCGCGTGAGGTTGCCCCAAGGCGCCTACCGTTCGAAACGGCTAGGAATTTGTAGTTTCGAGACTTTTGCCAGGGAGAAAAAATGCATTGTTCAGATCAAGAACAACGATCGCCTATGTCTCCCTTATTCTCTAGTTTTTGCTAGAATACACAGGGATCATACATTGCATCCCCTTGACAAAAGCCTCGAGGCGGATTTCAAAACACTATGTCGTCCCACTATTAGGAAAAAGGCAGGAGAGAGGCTTAGGAAGATGGCGGAGGAATTAGCCGTGGCAGCGGAAATACCATTGGACGAATGCTCGGGGGCGGGTGCTCTACCTCGATTTCAATCATACTTGGTTGAATACCAAATAATAGTATTTACAGTTAGAGCAAACGCCCCCTACCGTATTTTCGGAGAACCAAATTTCATTCCAGGTGCCGATGGTAATCCAAAGCCGCGGCTATACCTTTTTAACTATGAAAATCATTTTGACGTCATCACTAAACCTAAACCTCTCTTCAATTTTCATTATTTCTGCGAGAGGTGCCTTGTGGGATATAACAACTTAGACTTTACTCACGCTTGCAACAAGTATTGTTATTCCTGTCAGAGGGCCGAAGATTGCGAGGGGGTGGAAATAAGATGCGGGACCTGTCATCGCGATTTTAGGGGGCAAGAATGCTTTGAGGCCCATAAGGCTAGTGGAAGCAAAACCCTATCAGTCTGCCAAAGGGTTTTTAATTGCCCCCGTTGCGCAAAAACAATAGATATGGGGAAACGCAAGTCACTTCACAACTGCGGGGAAGTCTATTGCGTAATCTGCAATAAATTCAACCCACACCCCCACTATTGTTTCATGCAGGTTACCGACTCTAAAGCCCGCCCTGCGGCTAAAAAAGCTAAGACCCATCCTTCGGTTACTATCTTTTATGATCTCGAATGTGTTCAAAATACCCCAGACCCTTCAAACCCTAATGCTTTCCTACACACTCCTATCTTATGTATTTCTCAAAAAATCTGTGATCAATGCATTCTCGAGAAATCTGATCAATTTACTTGCGCCACCTGCGGCCCTCGAGAACGGGTGTTTCTCGGGAATGATCCTGTTCTGGATTTTTTAAATTATCTTCAAGAATTCCACAATTCTCCCAAAATAACCGTTATAGCACATAATGCGAAGGGTTACGATTTACAATTTCTGTACAAAGCCATGTTAGCCATCAAAGCGTGGCGCCCTCAAGTGATAATGACGGGAACGAAGATTATGCAAATTCGATATGAGAATTTGACATTTATAGATAGTTTAAATTTCATCCCATCCCCCTTATCTAGCTTTGTTTCCACTTTTGGCTTAGACCCTAGTTTAAATAAGGGATATTTCCCGCACTTGCTCTTCAACTTTGTTCCCGAACACGTGTTTGATCCAAAAGATCCTACGAGTACAAATTATGTCTTGAGGGAAAGCATGCCTCTTTTAGAATCTTACGCGCCAGACAGGCTAACCGAAAAACAACGTTCGGTTTTAATTACATGGTACAACGAGCAAGTTGAAGCCAAAAAAGGTTTCAACTATGTTGAAGAGTTGATACATTATTGCCGTTTGGACGTTAGGATTTTAAGAGAGGGGTGCTTAAAGTACAGGGAGATTTTTGAGAAGATTGCGGACGTTAACCCTTTTAACACTGCCGTGACAATTGCCGGGCTTTGCAACGCCGTTTTCAGGAAGGACCACCTAGCGCCAAATTCAATTGGAATTGTTCCACCTCACGGCTATAGAATGAAAGACCCTCAATCTAAAGTAGCCATCGAGTGGCTGAGGTGGGAAGCCCATAAGCGCGGGGTCATAATTAAGTCGGCTTTTAACGGTTCCGAACCTAAAATTTTGAACATTAAAGTCGACGGGCTTCTAGTAGACGATCTTGGCGCAGATCAAAAGGTCGTCTACCAATTCCAAGGTTGTTTTTGGCACGGGTGTAGAGCCTGTTTCCCGGTAAACAGAGACCTGGTTTTGCACGGTGACGTCACCCAAACTTTACACTCCCGCTATACTGATACTTTGAACTGTAATAAGAGGCTTAGGGAGCTGGGGTATAAGGTAATCGAAATGTGGGAATGCGAATTCCACAAATTGAGGGAGCAAAAGCCCGAAATTAACACCTTTCTATCTTCCATCCATATCCAAATCGACGCGTGGGAACCACTTAATCCCCGTAACGCATTTTTCGGGGGGCGTACTTCCGCTCTTTGTCTTCATCACAAGGTTAAGCCGGGAGAGGAGATTCGATATGTCGACGTCACTAGTCTATATCCATGGTGTAACAAATACGGTAAACTACCTTACGGCCACCCTACGATCTTGACAGACAACTTCCCACCCATTAACGAGATTGAAGGTTTTATTAAACTGGATATCCTGCCCCCTCGTAACCTCTTCCACCCCGTTTTACCCCAAAAGATCGGGGGGAAATTGTGCTTTGCCCTGTGTCAGCTGTGCGCTGAAAACAAATATCAGGGGGATTGCACACATTCCGACGAGGAAAGAGTTATTAGGGGGACGTTTGTGGCGGACGAAGTCCATTTAGCAGTTAGAAAGGGTTACGTGGTTGTTAAAATCCACGAAGCCTGGTCGTACAAAATATCTCAGTACGACCCCTTAACTAAATCAGGCGGGCTTTTTAACAATTACGTCAACTGCTTTCTGAAGCTAAAACAGGAAAGTAGCGGCTGGCCTTCTGACGTAGTAACCCAAGCGCAGAAAGATCAATACGTAGCCGAGTACTACGAAAAGGAAGGGGTAAAACTTGATCCTAGCTGTATCGAGAAGAACGCTGGCAAGCGTACCATCGCCAAACTGTGTTTGAATTCGTTTTGGGGCAAATTTGGTGAGAGGACTCGCCTTGACAGGGTAGAAGTCTTCGATGATCCACAGAAGTTCTTTAACTTGTTCTATGACCCAGCAATTGAGGTCAAGACGTTGATACCAGTTAGCGACGACATTTGCGTTGCTAAGTGGTGTTATATCAACGAGATTGACCCAATTAATAAAAATGTCAGTGTTCCGATCGCAGCCTACACCACGGCCATGGCTCGGATTAAGCTTTATTCCTACTTAGACCGCTTGGGTGAGTCTGTTTTATATACAGACACTGATTCGATACTGTACGTTTACACACCAGGGGGCGTAGAAATCGAAACTGGGAATTTCCTCGGTGAAATGACCAATGAGCTTGAAAAGTACGGACCCCAGGCCTACATCGAAGAATATGCGAGTGGTGGATGTAAGAACTACGCATACCGAGTTGTGAACCCTGATACCGGATCGACAGCCGTCGAGATGAAGGTTAAGGGGTTCCGACTTAACCATACCACCAAAGATTTGGTTAACATGGATAGGTTAATGGGGCTTATAGGCATTTACGAACCGCCGGCGGAACCAATCCAAGTACCAATCCCCAAGCAAATACGCCGAAAGGCTGATCACACTGTTATAAGTGTCGACCAGTCCAAGGTTTACAGAACTGTGGTGGATAAGGTCAGATTGATTGAAGATTTCCGCACGCTACCTTACGGTTATCGAGTTTGAGCACATTCGACAGTATCTGTTTCTGTGAGGGGTCTCTTCTTTTTTTTTATTTATTTATTTATTTATTTATTTATTTATTTATTTATTTATTTATTTATCTAGTCAGTCCCGGTGATATTTATTTATATATTTATTTATCTAGTCGGCATGTATATAAAGTCTAGCCATATTGTTTTTTTATCAATATTATCAATTAGTCATTTTCGTCTCGGTGAAATGTCCTGTGATTAACTAATTTTTTCGTCAATGCTTCCTTAAATATCCCATGTATTTTCGAAATTGCAATTGTTCATTTTCGTGTCGATCTCTTCTATATATATATATACAAACACTTTACAATCTTTATCTCATTAGTTCGTTGAAAGTCAAAGTGTAAGGTCATGTATCCTTTCTACCATCCTTTTAACATGGTTATAGCAGGCCCGTCTCAAAGCGGGAAAACTCAATTAGTTTTAAAAATATTAGAGAACAGGGAAGCCATGTTTGCCCCTAATATAAGCGAAATACATTGGTTCTACGGTGAATGGCAACCTTTTTTCGAAAGTTTGAGAAAATTTGTGGTTTTCAAACAAGGTATGCCAGATTTATCAGAATATACCGGCGGTAAGCCTTGCCTTTTAATCATCGATGACTTGATGACCGAGAACAAAGGAGAAGTTGGTTCTCTTTTTACCAAGGGAACGCATCATCGCAACTTGAGTGTAATTTATATCGTCCAAAACGTATTCCATCGATCCAAAGACTCTAGAGATGTTTCTTTGAACGCTCATTATCTTATACTTATGAAATCTCCTAGAGACAAATTGCAAAGTTCAATAATAGCTAGACAAATGTTTGCCGATAAATGGCGTTTCGCTGTTGACGCCTACCGTGACGCTACTAGTTTACCTTTCGGATATTTATTATTCGATCTACACCAAAGATGCCCCGAGAATCATAGACTTAGGACAGGAATATTTCCCGACAACCCTTGCGAAGTTTACATCCCCAAATAATTATAATAGTAGATGGGTGTTTAGCCATCTCTTCATTTAGTCACTATGCCTTATGCCGTTCGGTCACAAAGAAATTTGCTCTCCGTTATTGCCAAATCCCCTCGAAAACAACGTAGAATCATTTTACGTAACGCCAAGAAGCCCTTAATTGACGCAATCGCAGAGTGTGTTGAAAATACTTTACACGGTAACGTTAAATTAAATAAAAGTCAGAAGGCTAGATTAGCTAGGCATTCCGCAAAACTTAGAAAAATTGCTAATAAGAGAATATCTTGGAAAACAAAACGTGATATATTAGTTCAGGAAGGTGGTAGTTTCTTTTCTTTCCTTTTCCCTCTAGTTTCCTCTATTATCGGCGCTATAACAGGAGGTAGTCAGTAAAAATGCAGTACGCTCAGAAAATGCTCCTTGTCCCTAGCTCTACCTTTAAAAGCGACCCGTTCCCACACCCCCAACAACAAGTAGTTTCGGAATTGGACAATGAAATGAATGTTATTTTAGCTCGTAAAGATTTAGACGAAGCTTCAAAATGGCGCTTATACGAACAGACTGTACAGAGATATAATAATTTACATAATATCGCTAGGCAACCTATACCCACGGCCCCCCAACCAACATCCAACTATTTTAACTTGGCTTGGTTAGACGATATCCCCCTTAAATATATAGGGCATGTACAAAGTATCGTTGATCAGTTGTCCACTACCCCTGAAAAGCTTAGGTGGACAGATAGTGGGGAAGTTATAGTTAATGATTCATTAATACCCGGCTCGAATATTAGAGATATAGCTTTAGAATTTGTTAAGCCTTCCTCTAACAAAGACCCAAAACCTAGAGGTTTTTACGCATTTACAAACCTACTTTCTAGTTTTTCCCCTCTAACCTCGTATACAATACCCCAACAAATTAAAATCAAAAGAACTAGAGCTCCCAAAGTTAGTGTCAAGGTAGCAGCTAAAAAACTTAAATCTGAGAATAGTCTTGAGGCATCAGCTAAAAAACTTAAATCTGAGAAAAGTCTTAAGACAGCAGCTAAAAAACTTAAAACCGAGTCTCCGAAATGGACAGCGTACGTAAAATCTCCAAAATTTTAGAAGGTATCTACTTTAACCCTTCCCACCCTGCCAGTTTCGGGGGTGCTGAAAAATTATATTTAGCAGTGAAATTAAAGGGTATTAGTAAGAAACAGGTACTAGATTGGTTAAAGGGAAAAGACGCGTACACTCTACATAAGAGAGTTTTTAGAAATTTTAAAAGAAACAAGGTGGTTGTAACTAACATAGGAGATCAATATCAGGCGGATTTGAACGACATGCGTTCTTTGAGTCAGTACAACGACGGGTACAAATACATATTAACCGTAATAGATTGCTTTAGCAGAAAAGCCTGGGCCGTACCTTTAAAATCCAAAAGCGGTGTTGAAACGGTTGAGGCTTTTAAGTCTGTCTTTAGAGAGAGGGTTCCTAGGAAACTACAAACGGATAAGGGTACTGAATTTAGAAATTCCCAATTACAAGGATACTTGAAGGAGAAAGGGGTTATATTTTTTACAACTGAGAATGACGATATAAAAGCGTGTATGGTAGAAAGATTAAATCAAACTTTAAAGTCACGCATGTACAGGTATTTTACAGAAAAGAATACCAATAGATATATAGATGTTCTAGATGACCTGGTTAAGGCTTACAATAACTCGGTGCATTCCGCGATAAAAATGACTCCTTTGGAAGTTACTGGTACCAATGTCCTTCAGGTTTTTAAAAATGTTTACGGAAAGTACTATAGCGAAAAGAAAGTTTACGGGAAAAAATTAAAGGTGGGCGAATACGTCCGAGTAAGTAGAAATAAGATGATTTTTGAAAAAGGGTACGAGCGAACGTACACAATAGAGGTTTTTAAAATAGTGGGAAAAATATACAGACGCCCTCCGGTATTCAAACTAGAAGATTTAAACGGGGAACCAATAAAGGGGGTGTTTTACGGGATGGAACTTCAGTCGGTAGCTAGACCCGAGACGTACAAGATCGAGAAAGTAATTCGCAAGCGTACTAGTAGAGGACAAAAGGAGCTCTTTGTAAAGTGGCTAGGCTATCCCCCTTCTATGAATTCTTGGATTCCGGCTAAAGATGCAGTCTCCCTTTTACCTAACGCTCCCCAGCAACGCTAGCATGAAAATTTATGACAACAACAAGACGTCTTCGTACACTACCAAGTTGCCCCAGGCTATAGAGCTGATCGGGGATGACTGGGAGGTTGCTCTAGTAGAAGTTTTGTACCCAATGTCCTTTTTTAACATACCCAGTGAGGAAGGTCATGTGCAGGTGGTCTCGCATGAAAATAAAAAAGGTCGGGACGGAAAATCACAGCCTATTGTTAAAGCCGAGGCCTTTATAGTTCCCGGGGGTTATTACAAATCATTGGAAGCCCTACTTAAACAAATAGCTTCCGGGTTAAACGGCTTTCAATACGGTTCAAAGTTTAAATTTGATTCGTATCCCCTCTCTGATTACATTTCTTTAACTATTCAACCTAAAGGTATCTTGGCTCTTTCTCCCACTTTGAAAAGGATATTAGGATTTAAAACCCCAAAAGGCCAAAGTACGTCTTTCTCTTGCCCTTCAGATAAAACCAGCCAATCGTATAGAAGCTCTGTTCCCGCTAATTTAAATTATTATATTCCCGACCAATTGTTTATTTATTCCGATATAGTAGCTAATGAATTTATAGGCGATACGGTAGCCCCGCTACTTCGTATAGTAGGCGTAGACAGCGAAAAACCTCACGGTTCGACTATAACTAAATCATTTAACTCTCCCCATTACGTTAAAGTTGCTAAACGTTACTTTGATACTATAGACATTGATATAAGGAATAGTTTAGGCCAAGCCGCGTCATTCGAGTTTGGAACGTCGACCTGTAAACTACACTTTAGACCATGCCAAAACCCCAAACATTAGAGTCTCGTTGCGAGTATAGGAGGTATTATTTAGATCAGGTAGGGGGTGGAGGGGTGTCAAAAGTATTTGTCGGGACCCCCCACCAAAAAGGTCACGGGATTGGGAGCGCCCTGAAAGGGTTATTTAGATGGGCACGCCCCTTATTAATTAGAGGTGCAAAGTATCTGGCACCTAGAGCCATTAGTACGGGACAAAAGATTCTTGGTGACGTAATGCAAGGTCAGAATGTGAAAAGTGCCGCGAAAAAGAGATTGCAGGAAACTTATGAGAACATGACTGCTGCACAGCAAGGTTCAGGATTAAAGATAAAGAGACGCAAAGTTAAACGCCTGTCAGTTTATCACCGTCATTCAAAGCAGACGCCACGCGATATATTTAGCTCCTGAAAAAAATCATGTTTTCTCTCCAAGCTCTTAAGAGTGAATTGGACATTTTTGCCCCTGTGCCGATTCAAACTAGTGTCGAACATGCTCAAGGTGTATGGGCCAAACCCTTGGCGGCCATTGGTGATAGCTCTACCCTCGAATACCTCATCTCGGGCAATGGAGATAGCTACATCGATGTAGCCCACACCATGCATTACAACAAAGTCAAAATCACCAACGAAGATGGAAGTGATCTTCCTGATGCCGCCGTGGTAGCTTTCGTAAACAACGCTGGCCACGCATTGTGGAGAACTTGCGATGTTTTCTTGAACAATACCCGAGTTTCTTCAGCCGCTCAAAACTACGCCTTCACGTCTTTTATCGAAACTGTCTCAAATTACGGACCCGCGGCCAAAAAATCTCACCTCATGATGGCCGGATGGGAAAAGGACGAAGCCGGAAAGTTTGACGACTTTTCAAATAAAGGTTTCGTCGCCCGAATGGCTAAAACTGCTAAATCGGCCGTGATTGAATTTTTTACACCCGTGTTTAGTGACGTGTTTAATATTCCCGAATATCTCTTAAACGGGGTGGACCTTAAAGTCGTGTTTACTCGCAACAAGGACGAGTTTGCCTTAATGTGTGAAGAAACAGCCACTCTCAAAAACTGTAAAGTCAAGATACTAGACGCAGCACTAGCGGTACGTAAAGTTAAACTCAGTCCTAAAATATTGTTAGCGCATGAAGCCGCGCTTAATAACGGTACTGCCAAATATAATTTTACGCGCACCGAACTTAAAACTAAAACTATCTCTACCGGAAGTAGCACCGAGAGTTTTAACAATATATATCTAGGCCCTCAGCCTAATCGCGTCATTATTGGAATAGTTTCCAACGCGGCGTTCAAGGGCAGTTACGCTCTGAATCCCTTTAACTTTAAAACTTGGGATTTAAATTTTTTGTCTCTGTATCTCGATAACGAACAAATACCTTCGAAACCGTTGACTCCTGATTTCGCTAAAAACTTGTATATACAAGCTTATCAAACATTGTTCGCGGGCACGGGTATTCATTATAAAGACGACGGTAACGATATTACTCCCGACGAGTTTGCCAACGGCTTAACTCTGTACGCTTTTGATCTGACACCGGACCTATCGGCTAGCGAAACAAACCACTGGAACCCCGTTAAGCAAGGACAATTAAGATTGGACATGGGATTCGCTAAACCTTTGCCCGAAGCCGCAGTCTGCATTGTATACGCCGAATTTCAAAGCATGATTCAAATCGATAAAAATAGAAACGTAATTGTAGATTATTAAAAATGTCAGCAACTACCACCGTAGACTTGATTCTCGCTTTATCAGATACGCCCAACTTTTTGGGTGTTTTCGCGTCAAATAGGTTACCCAAGGTTACCAAATATCCCGCATCGTTAATTATAAATTTAGATCAGCACTATGAAAAGGGGTCTCACTGGGTATCGGTCTTTATAGACGGAGCTCGTGTAGGCTATTATTTCGATAGCTACGGTTTGCCACCATTTCTGCCTAGTATAAGAAGATTTTTATCTTTAAACTGCCGAAAATGGACTTTTGGTAAACGACATCTTCAGAGGCTAGAAAGTAGCGTATGCGGGCAGTATAGCGCCCTCTATCTTATTCATAGAAGTAAGAAGAAAAGTACGAAAGCTTTCCTAAAAGCTTTTACCGCAAATCGAAAAATTAACGATATGAAAATTGCTAAACAATTTCAAAATCATATACGGCGACTAAAAAAGTGTAAAAGGAGCTTATTAACAGACCGTGTGGTTGCCTGGTGGTAATGCGTCCAGCTCTGTGTTGTTTCAACAACATTTGAGTTTCCATTCCAGGGTTCGACTTCCTACCAACGGCGCTTTATTAGTCCGGTATAGAAAAAAAAAAAAAATCATCTGCAGATACGGCTTGAATCAAGTTTAAGGAGGAGGTTTTTTTAAATATTTAACTAATTTATTACTATTTTAACTTAATTATGTATGTTATTATCACGTTAATTAAATGTTCTTTGATTTAAAATCTGATTTTAATAATAATAATAAGATTAGAACAACCTAGCATAAGCCTATCTTTCAGAATCTACCATAACATAAGCCTACCAGGATCTACCATAGCATAAGCCTACAATAGCATAAGCCTATCCCTACAGGTACCAGCCACGTGACGTCATCAAAAATTAGCCGTGACGTCATCAAGAAAACCACCACCAGGTGGCTCAACAATTCAAATTTCCCGCCAACACCATCACGTGACGTCATCAATCCCACCCCCAATCCCATTCCCCCCCCCCGCCAACACCATCACGTGACGGCATCAATCCCCCCCCCACCCCCCCCCAACCCCCGGGATGACGGTATAGAACCAAAAATTTTACCCCCCCCCCCCCGAAAGGGGGGGGGAAGGAAGGGGGGTAAAATTTTTGGTTCTATACCGTCATCCTTACTCTCTCACGAGCCATTGTGAAACGCATAGTTTTCAAACTCACCCCCTTTTACACCGCCCGTAAAAACTCGCGCTCTTTTAATATAGGTTTATCGAGTAGGCAAAGAGGTTCACTCCAATGTTTCATGATATTACTGTGTTGCGCTCATTTTCTTGTCTATTGTTTTGTTAAAAGCCTACCACTCCCACTCACCCTCCACTCACAATAGTATAATTTCTGAGTCTCTCCTCTCAAAACGCTCATTTCACTCCATAAGGAGAGGAGAGCGCCTATGTCTGGTTAAATGATCTCTTCCAATAGCTTTAAGCCATTTTTTACATTTTTTCAGTATAGTTTTGGGCTTAGGGAAGGGATAAAAAGTAGCATCTTTCACAACAGTGGGGTGCAAGTTCCTCGAGTCATTTCGACAGCCACGGTAACGACAGTTCATAGTTCCGACCCTTTTATTATCACAGAATTCAAAATTGAAATTATAATACAAGTTCTTAAAAAAATTGTCAGAAGTCTTTACAGAAGCCCGCAAAATTTATGAAGCAAATTCTAAGAATTTTCTTAAAAAAAAAATACTACAAAAAATTCGACGCGAGTCACCCAACAAATTAGAAGAGAGAATTTCTCCTTCATGTGTCTCCACTTGCCGCAGGCTCGCTCTAAGGGCTTGAACGCATGCACGACTTTGTATGCTGTTTTGTCATTAGAGCTAGAGGTAACCATGGTAACTAGGGAACGCCACGGAACGAGGGGCTGCATGCATTTTGTCTGAATCCGAGCCTCCCTTTATACATCCTCCTTCACCGCACAAAGGACGGGATTTAAAATCATATTCCAGATAAATCGTTCGAATGAGGTTCTATCCAATGAGAGGACACTACTCTGCACGCACATTATCTCCTCATAAAAAAGCACTTCCAGAGGAAGGGATAGTCTACACCCCTGTCTATCGCTAAAGTCCATGCTGGAGAAAAACTCCCCCAGTCTCTCCTTAAGAAGATTTCAGCACCCTTTAAAATGAGAATTTTACCAGCGTTTCTACTCAACACTGTCATTAGGGCCGTACAGACTATTCGTTACTATTTGGTCAGACCAAATAATTCGGCCAAAATTGAGGTTAAGTATTCGCACCGACGAAACGAATAATTGCTCAATAAATCAGCATTGATATTTTGGCGGGAGGGTTTAGGAATTGGGTTTTCATCGAGTGGAGTCGCAACATTTTTCTCTCTCTCTCTCTGATTATCGTTATCTTATCAATATGACGAAACGCAGTACGGGTCTCCTCGGAGTGTGTATAGCGCTAATGTTTTTTTACCGTTTTTTTGCCTCAAAGGCTCAGTTAATGCTCTTATGTGTGAACGTGCTATTCCTGCGTTTCGTATTTCGGCTACGTCGCATTGTTTTGATGTCGTTACTTTCAATGGCCATCACTTTGTTAAGAGTAAACCTTTGACTATTAAGCCTCTATGCAGCCAGTGCAGTAAGTTAACTTTTGTCTCCATTATTTTGATTTTATCGGATGGTATTGAAGTGAATCCGGGACCTACTCTTAAGATTCGTTGTAAAGTCTGCCTCAAGTCTTTTCTTTAGCCTCAAAAACGTTTTCGCTGCAGTGTGTGTGATCTCGTCTTTCACTCCAAGTGTGTTTATTCGAATGTTTTAAAAATCTCTTCATCTTGAGGACTCTGGCTTCGTGTGTTTAAATTGTGGTTTACCTATTTTCAATGACTCTTTTTTCACTGAATTTACCTCTGGCGATAAAGATAAGAGGGCTGACAGAAGTACAAAGAGTTCAAGATCGCTGATATCTTTTCATGTGGCGAATGTAAGAAGTTTAAAAAATAAATTTCTTGACTTATCGGTTTTTGTGGAACGGAACTTACCCGATGTTATTGGACTTACTGAGACATGGCTTAGTGCAGATATTTCTAGTACTGAGTTCTTTACTGAAGATCATGTGGTGTTTCGTAATGATCGTGAAACTAGGGGTGGTGGAGTTCTTTTGGCTATTAGCCAAAATCTCTCGCCTGGCGAGACTGTCATTGATAATGAACTATATAAGACTGCCTCTGGCAAACGTCTCAAAGTCGTTTTTTCGTCCACTAAATACGACTCAAGATCAATTCTTTTTTGTTGCGTATATGTCCCCCTCCGGTTACCCAAGACTACATATTGAGTTTATGTTCACTACTCAGTGAGATAACAGATATTATTAACAGTCATGATATCTTTGTCTTGTTCGGTGACTTCAACATGGCATGCCTTGGTGTTAATAGACCTGTCCTTGATAGTCTTCCCTCGTTGGACTTTTATGAAAGCGTATCCAATCTCGGTTTAACGCAAGTTGTCTCTGATAGCACTAGACTTGGCAATACTCTTGACTTGGTTTATATTAATGAACGTCGCTTCATTAAGGAAGTTAAAACAATCGATAATCTTCCTGGTTGCGATCATGATGCGGTGACTGGTCTAATCGCTTGTGAACGTGCAACGCCAAGAAGCTCTTCTACGGAAGTTCTACAGTTGAGACGCGCTGATGTGAAGGGCTAGAATAGCTTGATAGAGTATGCTCCGTGACATTTAGCGTTTAGCGAGGACATTAATGAAACATGGGACTTTTGGTTACAACTGTTTTGGTCTTGTTTTAAGGACAGTGTTCCTTCAAGGAAGGTATACTCAAAGAGATTTCGGTAGCCATGGATTTCCGGTGCTATTGTTCACCTTGCTAATGTCAAAAGAACTTTATACAAACTTTTCAAATCTAAGCCAACTGAGGCTAACAGAGCTAAATACAGACGGTCCTGTAATTTGATAACTCGCTCTAAATTTAATGATTACGTGAACGACTTATCCTCTAAGATTAAGGACAAACCGGATAAGTTTTGGAAGTTTGTCGCTCGCAAAACTAGAATACCTATACCGAACTTTATGAATATTGATAATACCCCTGTCACTGACGCTTCTTCGATTGCGACAATGTTTAAATCTTTTTTTCAATCTTGCTTCAATAAGTCTGACTCAATCCCTCTTGATGTTGCTTCATTGCCTAATCCGACTAGGGACCCAGATCTCGTTTTTACTCCCGGTTCCGTTGCTGCTGCTATAGCACGCTTAAAGTCCAGTTCTTCGTCTGGGCCCAATGGGGTTTCTACTAAAATGATTAAACTGTGCGCTACGAGCATAGCTAAACCCTTGTCAGAATTTTTTAACTACTCCTTATAGATTAGGTAAACTACCTGATGCCTGGAAAAAGGTCAATGTAGTACCCCTTTATAAAGGTGGTTCTTTGATTCGTTCAGAGCTGGAATCTTATCGACCAATATAACTTTCTTCCGTCTTTTGTAAAGTAATGGAATCTATTATTTGTGAGAATCTCCTCGTGTTTTGCTCGAATAATAATGTTCTTCCCGAGCGTCAGTTTGGTTTCCGTAAAGGTTTTAGTTGTACAATTCAGCTTATACTAGCTTTCCACTCTTGGGCTCTCACCCTTGACAGCATTAATCCTCCTGACGTACAGGTAGTAATTTTTGATTGGAAGAAAGCCTTTGACTCTGTGCCCCATGATCGTCTCGTCTCTAAGTTGCAGGCTCTAGGTATCGGTGGTAATTCCTTGCTCTGGGTTTCGGATTTTTTGAGGGATAGAAAGCAGAGGGTTGTCTATCAGGGTCAATCCTCGAGTTTTCTTCCTGTTACTTCTGGGGTACCTCAGGGCTCTATTTTGGGACCAATACTTTTCAACTTATACGCTCATGATCTTCCGATGAGCATATCTGCACAAAGCACTCTCTGGCAATATGCTGATGATTTCTTTTTATCCCGTGCTATTAGGACCCTGCAGGATTCCGTTACTCTTTAGAGTGACATTGACGCAATCTTTGAATGGGGTTTTCTTAACTTGCTTAATTTAAAAGGTTAAAAAGTGTCTTTCATAATTTTTACGAGGCATCGCAATGTGCTTAATTATGATTATAAGATTAATGATATTTCTTTGCCTCATGTTTTCATGTGTAAATTGCATGTTATAATATAACAAAAAATTGAAAGATAATGAAATCGCGTCCACTAAATTAGAGATTCCGGTCGTTCTTGGTTATGAACTTATGATGAAAATGGGCCTGAAGGAATTATGGAAAATAAATAAAGCAATTATGATATATTTTACATACTTGAAAGAGAGAGATTTCGACAAAAAATCCAAAATATTAAAGTTTCTTCCGTGATATTCGAGATTCCCGTCATGCTCTCTCGAAAGTCGAAAGCATCTATGCTATGGCCATAAAATGTAATTAAAATACTTGAGAAACAATTAAACGTATCAGAAAATAAAATATTATAGGTTCTTACTTCAATGGCGGCAACTGTCAGCGTCTGATTTTCACACATTTTCGCCTTAAAAATTGTACAGGCTAGTGATATATTTTTACTATGAAGCGCAATAAGAAATAGCGCAGGATTTATCAGTAATGCGCACTATTTACCCTTCCTTGGATTCGAAAAAATCTGCATTGATGTTTTTTCGCGTCACGCCATTTCGCAAGTCTATTTCGTGTAATGAAATATTGGGGGAGTTTAACTTGGACTTTCATCCTCTTAAGGACAAGAAAATGGGTTTGACTGAAGTGCGAGAAAAATATTCAAATTTGAACAGTGTTTGAACGAAGTTGCGCAAGCTGAATCCTTTTAGATTTTTTTATCATTTACGTTATTTTAGCAGAAATATGCCTTCAAAACTTTTCCTTCAGCTTTTCAACAAGGATTAAAAATCCAGGTAATGACGACGACAATTAGCCACATCACATAAAACTAAAGTTATGGCACACCGAAGTGGAGACGTTATTTAACTTATTTTAGTCCTGGTTTTCGTTGAAAGTCCCTGCTTCAATATTATAAAATCGAGTTTTCATGAAAAACATCGAGTCCGTTGAGAAACAAAGAACACGTTTTAGGAGGTGTATGCGTCTCATCTTATTGACTATTCCATTAATTCCAGAAGTGAAGCAAACGCCACTGGGCATTATTTCCCTGGTGCCAAGAAGCATCGCTAGAGGCCTCTGCGCGAGTCGACTAGCGACGTCTGATGGCGTTAATTCTTGGTGCCAGGGATTTAAATTAAGAGGGCAGCCTCCAGTCCGTTTGTTGGCTTCTTTGCAAGTAATTAATGGAATAGCCCATTGAGCGAGAGCTTGGCTTCTAGCAAATAAATAAGAAAATTGTCACGCTTGCGAAATTTCTCGTAATTATTCAAAACATTGCCATCCCTGGCGAGTTTTTCGAAACTATAATTGCCTCGAACGATATTGAAAATTGCTAAGAAAAAAAAACATTTTTCATTTCAGTTATTTACAATCAATATATTGAGCTTTTGACGTTTAGCAACACAGGATGCTATAATTTTTTTTGCATTTCTGACACTAAAAATTGAGTGTCACATGATCGATTTGGATGGAGAGTGAGTTCAATACGTACACGTGTCACGTTTGTTGTAACCCTAAATGGATTTATACGTAACATTTGTTAATTTAATGCCACATATATGACATAAATCTATTTTTTTTAATTTCGGAGCATTTATGCCGCGTTGTTATAAAAGCGAAGCCATTTTTCCATTGGTGGTCACAAAATAGCAACGTCATTCACGTCTGCGCACAACACGTCTTACATTTTCCGATCAAAATATTCAGTAAATGAACCGTCAATAGCGGACTTAACTTCATCAGAGTGTATGCAGAGAAATCTTAAGCAGGCGCCACCTTACAATCCTTTGGAGAAGTAAGGCGCTTGAGCAGATCCATCCCGCTGCTAAAATGTAAAATAATAATTTGAGATCGTCCATTTTGATGTAATTTGTTTCGTCACTCCTTTTAATTTCCGTTTCATTTCTATTCGTCGATAAAAATCCTGAATCGTCGGATTCCCATTTTTGTATCAATCCTGAACACGATAAAATACTTAACCTAAAAACAAGGTTAGTTCAAGTAAAGGCAAAGAAAGTGAAAGTGCTATAAGATCACCCCATTTATCGATTTCATCTTTGCACGGTAACGATTTATGAAAAGCGGCGGCAATTTGGTCGACGAATAGATTCTCATTGGCAAAGTGAAAGGCTTCGGGTGGCAATCCCATGTCCAAGATGGTGGATTCCAGAGTGTCTTTCGGCATAATAAAACCGTACGATTTTTGTAAAACTAAATTCAACCCTTCCTTTGGCGTTTTTGGTAATTTGAAATCGCCTTTTTCAGACGAATTAGCGAATAAGTTAAAATAGTCTATGTCGGAAGTCTAAATTTAAAGGGTGATTTGAATTGATAACACACAAGTTTTCCTGCACTCTGCTATATCATACCATAATACTGTACTGGAGAGCGTACCTTGTGATTTGATTAATTGAGCCATTTGTTCGAAGGTGTCAATTGGTAAAGTGACGGGAGACAAACTCGTAGTCGAAGTCAAGTAAGACCCGTAAAAAGATTCCAAAGTTCCGAAAAATAAAATAGTGCTAATGAGAAGGATCAAACTCGTTGATTGCCATTGATCTTCGGTACTTTGAATTCCTTATTTTAAACAAAATGTCAGAGAAAATTTTCTTTTGTTAATCGAACGGGTGTTAAAAATAAGGAATATTTCAAATAGGAATTACGCGTTCATCTACAATAATAAAGAAGATACAAGTGATGAAGCAAGGAGGATTTACAACAGACTTGTTCTGGAAAGGGGGGATGTTAAAAAACGGGGCAGATACCGCATACAGTCACGCGCATGCCGTTGGTAAAGCCATGCGTCACGTGATTGTTGTTGGAAACGAGGGTTATTTAAAATTATAAACAAACTCAAGAGGTTAGAGCAAGGAGGTATGAACGCATGCGCCAGATCGTACACTCTCTTGCCGTGGGGGGTGGGGGTAGCGGTAACCATGGTAACCGGGGAACGGCACAGAACCGTTTTAGAAACGAGGTGCTACGTGCCTTTTGTCTGACTCAGAGTCTCCTCTCTTATACATTCTCCTTGGATAAAGTAAACCGATAAGAGTTTGCACAGTGGCACTAGACGATAATTTGAATTTTCTACCATAACACGCCAATTGCTTTGAAAATAGGCCTTACACGCAATAAAAAGTAATTGATCGAATCATTTACGCTCTTTCGAATTAAAAGTGAAACTTCTATTGAAGACTATTCTTTTTCGAATAACTTGTTACTCATGATTGATATTCTAACCTTGATGTAATGTTATTTTCACAATAATCCAGAAAACGTTATTTCCCTTGGACGACCAAGTTGCAAATTTGAGTAGCAAAATTATCGTCGCCAAGAATGAAAAAATTAATATCCAAACCTGCCAGAAAGAAAAATCTATTTATAATAAGAATTGATCCTTAACTTAATGGGATAATACTTCAGTTTTCAAAGGTTCAAATAGAAAGAACGTATTGGTCACTCTGTTAACGCTGGGTGCTTTAGTAACAAACGTCACTGCATCTTGAAAATACGGATATGAAAAATCAACAAATGGTTTGCGATTCAGCGATAAAGTTAATGTTGAAAGTGCCATTCTAGATTCCTGTGAAAGTACCAATGATTAAAGCGTTAAAATCTAAGTTAAAAATTAAATCGAAGGAAAATGAAACTTCTCAAATCGTTAAAATATCTCAAGCCATTAGCAAGTCACTATAATCTAGAACTGTAACAGCTTTACATTAATCATGGTGGTGGAATTAGAAATTTAGAGGAAGGATGTACGAAAGATAAGGCAAGATAAACTATCGAAATATCTGGCATTATAAGCTTACCCACGAGTCGAATAAAGATACTTATCTCGTTAATGCAATAATCCAACATAGGTTTTTGGGGAGTAAACCGATTAATTAACCAGTTCCTATTTGTTTACCTCTATTTAACTAAAAATATATTGTACCTTTCGTGCAACCATTCCCACAAGTCCAGTGCAATGATTAGCCCTTAGATTACACACTCCCCACTGGCCATCTTCAGGAGTTACAATTTCAAATCTACATAGAATACACAATTTATATGAACAATAACGCAATAAATATTATATAAACAGGAGAATTTCAGGTGCAAAACAAAACTGAATATGTTGAATGAAAAGTTCGAAAGGCTTTATGGGTAAAATATCCTAAACGCCAGGAAAGTGCAATTTCAAAATTCCACGTAAAAGCAATTTGGATACTTGAAAAATAGGATTTTGGACAAAATTTGTAAGATATTGAAGTCACGTCCGCTAAATTCGCGATTCCCGTCTTTCTCGGTCCGAAATCGGAAGGCTATGTGCTGTTGCCATGAAATGGATTTAAAATACATTACTAAACAAGGGAACTTTGGTTTTATGGTAAAAACCACTCTTAACCGAAACTTCTATAGCCAACGTTTATATAGGACGAGTAATGAAGATGGCGTATGAATTCGACACACTGTACACTTTTCACAGTTAATATAAGACGAGTAATTAAGACTACTCCCCTCTATTACAAATCCTGAAACTCTTTTCAAAGTTAATATAGAGCAAGTATTGATACCGTTGGTTTTTAAAAACGGAAAAGTAAATTCGATTTGCGATGATTAAATGTAAATTCAAGTGTGACTCTCTGAAATACGGTAGGGGTAGAGACGAGCCCTTTTTATTGATTTCGTTAGTTACTAAATTCAATATAGCTAAGTTAATTTTGGGATAAATGACAAGCGCAAGTTCTCGTGTAACACTATATTATGAGATATCAACAGTTTCCCCTCTAATGAGCGTAAACGGTTGGTCTTTCATAATACTGGAAATCAACCACAAAATGTATAATGCAACACAATGAAAAAGGGGTAAAGCTTATATTCCTTAGTCCACACTCCCTGATTGTTTTAACTTGTGTTTGTATTTACGTGCCTTATCTCCAAAAAGTAGCGACAGATGCCTTTTTCCATTGCCATTTTCTGTGGAGTAATGTCATAGCAAAGAGTATTATATCGGGCCCACACTACACCCCATCCCATCCAATAAGGAGACCTAACTTAGCCTTTGAAAGCGCCTAGCTACTTTCCGAGACAAATTTTATTGGTCAAAGCCAAACTTGGTCTCTGATTCGCCAAAAAATCCGTCTGCTCTGAAAGTTTTTTTTGAGGCGCTGAGCGGTTGAATTCCTTTATAATTGCGGTTCTAATGTTTTCCCGCTTTAAGACTTTTTTACTAATAGCCATCATTAACTTGAAAATTTTATACCCATCTTCTGTTAGTCTAAGCAATTTTCCCCTCGATACAGTTGTTGAATAAATTTCATGGGGCTTTATTTTAGCGCAAGGGTCCTCAACGAACTTTTTATGGATTTGTTCCTTGTTTTCAACTTTCCATGTTAGTAACTTCGCAACAACAGATCCAGCTACATGATTTAGAGCATTTTCTTCATCGTTTTCTTTATTTTTTCTTGAACAATATTTCTAGCTCTGTTATTTTGAACGTTGTTTGCTCCTGAACTGCTGCCAACGGCTTCTGTCTCGTCAATAATCTGAATTTCTGATTCGTATTTTTAGACAAAAACTTTCGAAAGGAAATGAAGAATCGACGAAGAAAACCTTGAACAATGAACTCTTGGTCTACTTGGGGAAGCTCACCAAAAATCTAAAAATGGAAAAATTATCAAAAACAAATTTCTAAACGACTTTAATGTTATTTTATCAGTTTAAATCAATTAAAAACACAAACCTGCAAGCGTCTAAAAGTTTCAATCAATTTCCTATTAACTTCTTTATCACGAGAAGTTTCTAATGTCAAGCGTTGATAATTTGGGTAGGGGTATTCTTTCACCTTCTGACATATTGAATAAAATAGATCCTGTATTTCGTCAACTAGCATATAAGTGTGATACTTTAACTTTCTTATAGTCAAAGCAGTTTGTCCTTCACTTAGTCGCTCTAAATCTTCCAGCTTTTCCGAGGGGGTAGCCATTAGCGTTTTCAACGTACACCATACTAAATATTACTCGTTACTACGAATATATTACGAAATTCTTGGTCCTACAAATAATACACGGTACTACGAACATACTTCCAGATATTTCACGATAATTCCTCATACTACGAATATATTTCCAGATATTACACGGTAATTCCTCATACTACGAATATACTTCTAAATATTACTGGATACTTCGAAAATACACAATATTTGGAATATTTTTCCAACTTCAAATATTACACTATACTACGAATATATTTACTTTTTCAACCAATTATTTCCAATATTACGCCTACTCTGAAGATACTACACATTAAAAAACTTAATTCAATGCGTTATTGTTTTCTAGAAAATTCTAAACTAGGCGTTATAAGTTCAAATAACTGATGTCGTATTCATTACACTTAATAGTTGCAATTGTACTTCCATCTTACGTACGTACTATCTTGGTAAACCTTTTCTATATTATTGTAGAATAATAATTGATAGCTTTGTTTTTGGATGTCTTAGAAAAACTGAAGGTTCGTCGATCACTTTTTTATGGAAATGTTGGCTTTTATTCTAAGGCACTCAAGGACTCATAATTATAACAATTATAATTAAGAGTTATACGACGCAAATCATTCATCTGATTAACTTAAAAAACCAACGCTTAAGCTACCCTGCTCCATATTTCATAGCTTTGGTTTAGACTGAGTTTGTGATTAGATTAGCCGTGAATATTAACCCTGATGAGGTTTAGATTAGAGCTTGCGTAATATCTGATCACAAATTCGGTGCAATGTGAATCTATGCAAACGAGAGTAAAGTTTCTCGATGAACTCATGGTTGCAATGCTACATTTTTTATCATTTATAAACCTGATTAGTCTTATTAACCGATTAAAATGAATAAAGTGATCTAGCCTCGTCACAAATAGATAAACAACGAGCAAGAACATCCCCGAAATAATAAATAACTTACCATATTAGCTTTTTCATTTGGTAAATTCAACTTACAAGTAGCGCATTTAAAAGTCAAACACGTCTCTATAGTTATGATAGTCGTCCGAAAAACTCCAAAGAACTAATGTCTTTGCTTAGTCCGTTGCCTACGTTAATCAAGGCCTGTGCGCGGTAGTTTCGAAGGGGAAGACTTTTAAGAATCGAGACTTCTTATTTTTCCCTATTTTACCGCGAGATGGCATTGATAGCTGGACCGAAACGCGCGCGAAAATGGTTATTTAAAATTCCAAGCGCGAGAAAATGAGCATTTAAAATTCCAAGCGCGAGAAAATGAGCATTTAAAATTCCAAGCGCGAGAAAATGAACATTTCAAATTCCTCAAGTCCAGCTAATAGCGCTCTCAGGTGAGAGAATTCGGCAACTTAAATTGCCAAACGGAAAATAAAAATCGGCGCCGCGCACAGGCCTTGATTAAGGTAGGCAAAGCTTAGTCAAACAACAGAGGATCGAAATAAACCGAGACTAAAATTACAAACATCAAGTGAGCTTGAGATTATAGTGATGTTAAATATCACAGGAATAAAAGTATTGTGGAATTAATGATCACGTGCGCCAGAACATAATTGGCTTAACCTCTCTCTTGCGAATATAAATCATCCCTTTACCAGTATATGTGGCGTTCAAACTGTAGGTGGAAAAGGGATGAAACTCCCCAACTGAACGTCAGGTCACAGCTTAAGCCAATCGGAAGCCTTTCCCTACCACTCTCCTACTCTCTGTAAAGCTATGTTGTATGTTTGAACTCGGTATCTACCGTGAGAAAGTTCTGTAATATAGACTAAAATCCGAGATACTCTGTTTCCCACGGTTATAATATGGGATGAGGGACCGTCCATAAACTACGTCACGAGAAAAAAAGCATTTTCTGACCCCCCCGTCCCCCCAGATCACGCTTCGTCACGCTTTTCTCAGACCCCTCCCCTAAAAACCACGTCACATTTCTTTAACCCCCCCTCCGCACAATGATTTGTCTTACTTTACAAAATTAATTTGATTAATTTCTTGAGTGATATGCCGCCCTCTCAGAAATATTTTGCTCGGCTGAAAATTCTCTTCCGTTTTAAGCTTTTTCCCTCTGATTGACCTTTAGAATTTTAATGTCTGGATGTGCTTTTTATAAGCTTCAAAAAAGTTCCATAAAGCTTAGTTAAAGGGGCACAATTTTAGGTTTCGTCACTGTCACCGAAAACAGACTAATCGAGCTTGAGATTTAGAAAATTTGCCAAAGAATCGAAACCATTTCAATCGGCAGGGAGATTTGATTCATCCTCACAAATAATAGGGGCGAATAAACAGAGACATAAGAGAGTTTACGCTGTTTATTTTAAATGCGCTATTTAAATTGGCTATATATAGATGTAAATAGTAGATAATTGCTCAAATTTTCTACTATTTAAGTGATGATGGAATAACAATTTTGGTAAATTATTGTAACGGTGGACTATGGAATGTTGTCTTTCTTCTTCTATAACATAAGAGAGCCAATCTGCCTCTTACTGACTTCGTAACAAAATCAATGCTAAATGTGACGTCACGCATCGAAGAACCCCTCCCTCCCCCTTGTCACGGACCGTCACAAATTTATAAACCCCCTCCCCCCCATTAGAGTGTGACGTAGTTTATGGACGGTCCCTGAAAACATAAAATACTGCGAGACTTCTCGATTTTATAAAATATTACACTAAGATTCTTAATATTCGTAAGGATTCGCGAAATACTTCGAATATTATCATTATACTCTTCATATTCTCAGTATATTCTTCACATTACTTATCGGTATTTTTTTCATACTGCAAATATTACGAAACCAAATGTACACCTATTTAACGTAGTGGTTACCCCCTCGCCTAAACTAGAAAGCACTGTGACCGCAAACCGTCCCCTCTATTTTACGAATCCGAACCTTACCATCCAGCATAATCTGATGTATCACGCGTACAAAGTGCACGAAAATTATCTTGTTTTCTTCACTCAAAAAGCCCGCGAAAATTAAAGTTCAACTCTTTCCTCTTTCTTATCTCCGGTCGGGACGCCCCCTCTCCCTTTTCTTCCTCTCACTTATATATATTTACAACTTTCAATCAAATTCCGTTTTAAGAAGCGCGTACTTTTTAGACAGAAAGAAATTGGTTGCAAAAATATCCTGAAAATGCCATAAAACTGTGATACAAGATGGGTTAGTAAATAATAGGGATCCAATATTTCAGAACCAGATTATACGCTGTGATCTTGGCTTCAGAGAACATAGTTGATAATGGGAAACCGGAAGACGTGGCTGAATGCAAAGGATATATAAATCAACTCAAATATTTTCCAACGTTAATTGTACTGGCGTTTTTAAATAAAGTTCTAGGTTGAAAAAATATTCTATCAATTTAATTGCAAGAATCTAAAATAGATTTAATTAAAGCTGTACAAATTTGCACCGCTACAATCAACAGTTTAGAAACATTGAGAAATGATGAAACCTTCGAAAGATTTTGGAAGAATGCTGTTATCTTGACCAATAAAATTGACTTTACAGTTCCTGATCCATATACCACAACACATGTGACAAAGATAAGAGTAAAAGGCGCAGGGAACCATAAAAAATTTAGAAGATATATAGTATGAAGGGTATCGTTCCTTTCAACCGAATTCCCAATGGACCGAAATCCCATTCGACCGAATATCCCGCAATGATTTTAGATTTCCAGCCCAATGGCTATATTCCCGATGGACCGAAATCCCAATCGTCCGAATATGCCCCTAAAAAATCAATGAATATAACTTGAAACACTGTAGCCGTCAGCTATTCGGTGGTGTAGTGGATACGATGTTTGACTGCGAAGCGATAGGTTGTTGGTTCGAATCTCCGAAAGGTATATTAATAATATTAAAAGTAAATGTTTCGAGATACTAATTAAAACGCTCACTTTCATTCCTTTCAAGGCAAGAGATATATAGAATTAATAATCAAATTGTGCTTAAAATGAAGTACAGTCTTAATGGTAGTTCCATCAATGTCTTTAAATTAAAATTTTAATATTTTGGTTCCGGGTGGGTTAGGTTAGGGTTAGGTTAGGGTTAGGTTAGGTTAGGTTAGGTTAGGTTAGGTTAGGTTAGGTTAGGTTAGGTCAGGTTAGGTTAGGTTAGGTCAGGTTAGGTTAGCTTAGGTTAGGTTAGCTTAGGTTATTTTAGGTTTGGTTTGGTTTGGTTCCAATAATTCGTTGACACCTTTTCCAAAATATGCTCCTTTTAATTAGCTACCACCTTTTCCAAAATATTCTCCCTTTAAATAGCTACCACCTTTTCCAAAACATTCTCCTATTAATTAGCTGCCACCTTTTCCAAAAGATTTTCCTATTAATTAGCTGCCACCTTTTCCAAAAGATTTTCCTATTAATTAGCTGCCACCTTTTCCAAAAGACTTTCCTATTAATTAGCTGCCACCTTTTTCAAAATATTCTCCTATTAATTAGCTGCAACCTTTTCCAAAACATTCTCCTACTAATTAGCTACCACCTTTTCCAAAACATTCTCCTATTAATTAGCTGCCACCTTTTCCAAAATATTCTCCTATTAATTAGCTGCAACCTTTTCCAAAACATTCTCCTACTAATTAGCTGCCGCATTTTCCAAAATATTCTCCTTTTAATTAGCTGCCACCTTTTCCAAAAGATTTTCCTATTAATTAGCTGCCACCTTTTCCAAAATATTCTCCTATTAATTAGCTGCAACCTTTTCCAAAATATTCTCCTTTTAATTAGCTACCACCTTTTCAAAAACATTCTCCTATTAATTAGCTGCCACCTTTTCCAAAATATTCTCCTATTAATTAGCTGCAACCTTTTCCAAAACATTCTCCTACTAATTAGCGGCCACATTTTCCAAAATATTCTCCTTTTAATTAGCTACCACCTTTTCAAAAACATTCTCCTATTAATTAGCTGCCACCTTTTCCAAAATATTCTCCTATTAATTAGCTGCAACCTTTTCCAAAACATTCTCCTTTTAATTAGCTACCACCTTTTCAAAAACATTCTCCTATTAATTAGCTGCCACCTTTTCCAAAATATTCTCCTATTAATTAGCTGCAACCTTTTCCAAAACATTCTCCTACTAATTAGCTGCCACATTTTCCAAAATATTCTCCTTTTAATTAGCTACCACCTTTTCAAAAACATTCTCCTATTAATTAGCTGCCACCTTTTCCAAAATATTCTCCTATTAATTAGCTGCAACCTTTTCCAAAACATTCTCCTACTAATTAGCTGCCACATTTTCCAAAATATTCTCCTTTTAATTAGCTACCACCTTTTCTAAAATATTCTCCTATTAATTAGCTGCCACCTTTTCCAAAAGATTTTCCTATTAATTAGCTGCCACCTTTTCCAAAATATTCTCCTATTAATTAGCTGCAACCTTTTCCAAAATATTCTCCAATTAATTATCTGACATCTTTTCCAAAATATTTCTATTATTGCTAATAAATTGTTCGTGGTAAGAGGCGGGCTTTTAATACTCATATAAATAATCTTTTTACCTCCAAACAAGGTTGGGTTAGGTTAGGTTAGGTTACGTTGGGTTAGGTTAGGTTAGGTTAGGTTAGGCTAGGGTAGGTGAGGTGAGGTGAGGTTCGCCGTAATTAAAACGTAGTTAAAATAAGTGCAGTAATACATTTTCAACTCACATTTATATTAACAATAATAAGTTGTGAAATTAAAAATATATTTAATGCAAAACCACACAGTATGTCTTCTTCCAGTTCAATAGAATTTCGGCCCAATGGGACTATAATAAAATCGCACCTTTGGCTACGTTCGGTCGAATGGGACCCCAAAAAAATCCCCCTTCTGTCGAATGGGAATTCGGTTCAATGGGACCAAAGCGTATGAAGTAGTACGGGAAATAGAGACTCTGTTGACGAACACGCTAAACCAATGAGTTTAACTCTAAAGATTAGGTCAAATTATTTTGAAGTTATATATGTTCTTTTCAGAAGAGAAACAAAGGTTTTTAGTCCGATTACAAGAGCCATTTGTTTTAGATGTGAACGTGGAAGATGGTTTTGTAGAAATATTTAGTTGACTCAATATTCCGGTCAATGCCTTAACTGGTCAGGTACCAGTTTCCAAAAATTTGTTGTCAATGCCACCGAATCCTAAAGATGAATTTATCATAAATTGCTATCAACGTCCTCTATCACTGGGAGACTTTTGCTTTCCGGATCTCGAACTAGTGCTTTGTATTCCGGTGAGTAGTGCCAGCAGCGAAAGAAGTTTTAGTTCTATGAAAAGAATAAAATCTAATCTTCGCACAACCATGAAACAGTCAAGGCTATTGAATATAACAACTCTATCAAACAACCGAGATTTTAGCAATAAGTTGATGGAGGAAACGGCAACCATTACTGATGAGTTTGGCAAGTCTTCCAATGGACAACTTTCAATTTTCGAATAAAACAATTTAAAAATAGAGTACTTAAATTTTTTTAACAATAATTAGAGGCGCATAATTGTGAAAAACATTTAGTCCACACCTAATTATATGCTGGCGCCGCCACTGTATGTAACTAAGAAAAAAGGGTACGAAAGTTCCGAAAAGAACGGGAATCGAAAGCTTAATTTGCACCTTGGCTTAAAGCTGATTCTTCTGATAGTACAAAAGCTAAATGCGCGGTATACATTGTAAGTATTGCACATTTTTATGGTATCGTAAATTCATTATTTCATTCATAGAATATGGAGATAGTATCACTTTCGGATAATCTCACTTTTACATTGAAACTGTCTCAAACGCTTCATATTTATTATAGTATGCTATAATAAATAACATGGAGCATTTCACGAGACTGACAATTCACATTGTCAAACTACTTCAAATATTAAAAGGGAAAGAGCTATTGTTGCTAACCCCACTTCAAAAAGACTCTTTTGGAGTAGATAATTCGTCAAATTCGTGAAACATCATGGCTAGCGAAAAAAGTGTGTTATTTTAAAGGGAATCTTTTTATCTTATATATTTTTTTATGTTATTCACATTTAAAGCAACATTTTTATAGAATTCCATGTGATTGAACTTAAGGATCAATTAGTAAACGAGTAAGTTTGAAATTGAAATTTTTTGTGGATGAATTATAATGAAGGATATCAAAATTAACTTTAACTTTTCAAATGTGTTTTAGAAGAGGAATCCCAGTGTACGCTTCAATCATTGAAGAAATTTAAAAATAATGACGGAAAATACAGAAGGGAAAATTAAAAGACTAAAAAACCCTGACAATCCAAAATACGAAGAAACCAAAAAATATATGTCAAACATTACTAAAAACACCTTTCAAAACAATTAGACGAGAAAATAATATTACGGATTTTGTTGAACCAAAGTTTGTTAAAGAAACTTCACAACAAAAAAATGGAACTCCGAAATGACCCCGGAAAAGGTGCGGAGCCAACATCAAATGTCGACAAAAATGACCTTTGCAAAAGTGATGACGATGATTAAGATTTTAGTTATTTCATTTAAAGTGTTTACGGATTATTGTAAGACTTACGAAAGTGACATGTTGAACTATATCTTAAGCTAGGGACGTTTTGTCGACGTGCGTGGCATGACGTCGAGCGACGTTTTGAGGGCGTTAACGTTGGAAGTTGGTCCGTGGCACCACGTCACGGGCTCTCTATTCAAATTATTAAGCTATTGGACCTTGCGTTGCAGAGTATTTCGAAAATGGATTCCGAATCAGAAAACAAAAGTTTCATTACCACTGACAGTCTGAAAATGACTACAAAAGTGTGAACTTCTAACTCAATCTACACATGTAAGACATCACTAAGAAACAAAACTAAGATGCGTCTAGGGCGTTAGTACGCGTTCATTGGTTCTTAATCAAGGCTTAGAATGCTTCTAACATGAGGCTAACACGCGAGTGTTACTTCAAAGTATGTTAGTCACAGCTTAGAACAGTTCTTAAATGGGGCTTACGCAAAATGGGTCATTTTAAGTTGCTTGCTACTCAAATTTAGCGATAGCTTCATTGTTTATAGAAAAATTACCAAACTTACCACACATGCCAAGTATTTCACTTCACGTGGAACTTTAAATTTCAAGATAAAAACTCAATTTAGTCAAAGGTCGCAGACGCTTCTTACTTCAAAAATAAGGAAAGATAAAAAATTAGAAACAAATAAGGCTTTTTCAACAGAGTTGTGTTTCAAACTAGTATGAGCTTAAATGGCAGACTATCTTTCGTTTCCATTGACAGTCTGAAAATGGCACGAGTGGTCGGAGTATCTGAAAGTGCGCTTCTTTTTAGACATAACCAACTCGATTGCGTGCTCAAGGACACAAGCAACTCGTGCAGAGAGAGTGGATCGACTTTTAGGGTAGGAAAAATATAAAGTAGGAATGTTGTGGTAAAGGTGGCAATAAACAAGCTATTTAGCAATAATAAGAATTTGGGCTAAAAACATATCCAATTTGCAGGGAGCCCACTTTTAAATTTAAATTCCTTTTAGGAAAAATAGGAATTTTTTTCCGGAATTATAAGAATTTATAGGAAAAAAATGTGTCTTTATAGGAAAATATAGGACTAAAAATGCTATAATACAATTTTGGGGCTTAAACTATGTAGAAAAATCTCAAAAAATAAAAAACAACAAATTGGAATTTACTTTGAAAACTCAGAAGAACATAATTAAAATATAATATAATATATAAAGAATCCTAAGCGAGCTCCGCAATTTCGGTGTCTATTCAAATGTGATCTCAATAAAAAAAGCTAAATTTGGATAAATTTGATGCTAAACTATACGAAAACTTCGACTAAGTCAAAAATATAGGATATTATAGGACCTTTCATGAAATTACAGGATAATATAGGACTGGTTCAAAAATATAGGAATTTATAGGAATTATAGGACCGGGGGGCTCATTTGGCAAAATAGGGAAAATTTATTCATTTGGTAAATATTGATAATAACAAAAACAGGCGCACATTTAGCTGCTAATAAAATGTCCACAATGTAAACTAAAAGGGATGGTGAAGTAGAAAATCAAGTGATTTTTATCGATTCGAGTAGCTTTTTAACTTCTTAAATACTCGACCATAAGCTCATTAGCATTTATTTTGAAAATAACCAGTTTAATGTTTAATTAATCACCAACGATCTTTTTGAACTACTAAGATCTATATCTACATAAATCAAAGTCCTGACTGACAGAATGATTGATAATCAACGGCCAGCCCAAACCGCTTGCCCTAGAAGGCTGAAAATTTGTGTGAACGTAATAAGAAAGATTTTTCCAAACCGCCACCATCTTAATAAATGGCGCCAAGAAATGTAAAAAATCTTCTCTATGCAACAAAGTCCGCGCGTTTCAACCGATTTCGCAAATATTTTGTACACTGGTTTCCTTTAACCTATAGACGGGCTGATTGGTCTTTTGGGTTCGATTTGTTGCCATCTTTTTAAATGGCGGCCAGAAAATTAAAAACCCTTCTTTATGGAATTTTGTCGGCGTGAAAAGTAATAAAAAAATGTCCCGACGGGCTGACGGGCAACGACGATTGCTTTCACTCCTTTATAACATTTTGATGGAAGTTCTAATTACACGCGAGCGACGCCGCGGGTAACAGCTAGTATTAGATAATTGAATGGCTTCGTTATAGATACTTGATACTCGATATGAAATTAGTTTTGATACTCGGACTAGGCTCGAAACCGTAAAAAAACCGGACTCGCGCACCACTGGTCACTCGACCTTACTTTGTGCCCTCTCTTCTTCAATTTTTTAAGTAAACAATAAACAACCCTTAATTTTCCACTACGGTTTACAATGTTTTCACTAATAAATTATTGCTCATCACGAGTTAAGGGGTATTCGAGTAGATACGGATGCGTCACAATCTTTTTTAATAGCATCATGAGGCTTCCTAACTTTAGATTTATTTGACTACTCACCAACACCTTGTTTTCATTTCTACGTTGCAATGGATGAAATTCTGTTATTAGTAAGACCTAGAAAGGTGCATTTCAGTTTAAAACGTTACCATTCCGGCGGAACCAGGGCCGTCGAGAGAGTTTGTGGGCCCCGGGAAATTGACTAAATCACCCCCCCCCCCAAGACCGCTCTATACTCGTCACGGGCCCTTAGAAGGTGCGAGCCCGGGGAAAGTGACCGAATTACCCCACCCTCTCGACGGCCCGGCATTCCCAAACCATTTCTGTTTACCCATCCCACCCATAGATTTAAAGGCCAACTTCCAGCGAACTGAAAACCGAGCAATGAGACTAACAATGAAGCGACCATGCCGATTTTCGAAGCCCCGCTGGGGTAAAAGTTGCAGGTGTTCTAGCTAACTTAAAGCCGTGCAATGTGGTTCTAGCGAACTGAAGATGCACAATATAAATCCTTTTAAATTTATTTCCTCCCGAATTTTTGCTTTCCTCTGAAGGAAGTTCTCTACTGTGTATTTCCAGTTCGCTAGAACCACATTGCACGGCTTTCAGTCAGCCAGACCCCTTCCATCTTTTGAACCAGCGCGGATTCGAAAATCGGCACGGTCGCTCCATTGTTAGTCTCGAATCTCTCGATGCTCGGTCTTCATTTCGCTAGAACTCTTTTCTCTGGAAGTCGACCTTTAATCAATCTCCCCATTGGTTGTTTGCAAATACCATCCATTCCCGATTAAGAAACGTTATTGAATTTCCAACCATTACCGAAATGAACAATAGCAGAAAACCATTTCCATACCATAGTGTTCGAATGAATATAACCCTTGAGCGTCTTGGTTTGGATGCCCAAAATTACCACTGCAATACCGGTTCCTCATCGGGAATATTGTTAAAAAAATATGGGGCTGATCAACTGTAGAAAAATCTGACTGGACTGAGGGTCTCTCGCTCGCCCGTCGCTCTAATATTTATTCCGAGAATTTGGCGCGAAAACTTACAATGGACTGATTGACAGCTATAATAGCCGTGAATCTCGCGTGCTAGAGTAACATGAGGATGAGCTAGAAGACGGTACTGTTAACTTAGCCAGTTAGTAACTAGGTTACAAGAAACTAAGTGAGATGAACAGCGGTAGTGGCACTTATGTTGTATTGCCAAATATAGTCTAATACAGTCAAACTCAGAGAGTTGCCATTACTCTGTGGCAAAACCCTTTTAAAGTCTTCTTGGAATTGAGTGGCACGCGCGTTTGTGACGTACAATTTGAAGCAAATTCAGAGCACGCGCGCCGAGAGAAAAAGAAAGTTTGCCTCAATTTCTAAGTCATCTGCTAGCTGCCTTGTACCCCCTTGGCCTACCCGCGCGAAACTTTAGTATCGTTCGTAAAGGAGGAAATTCTCTAAGACATTCGTTAACTTCATATAGGCTACATTTCAATCATTCAAAATTACGAAACTATGATTTCGAAATCGGTTGTTTTCGTTCAAGTCAATTCCCTAAGCTAAGCTCATACCAGTTCGATTTCAAGAGGAGCTCGATCGAAAAGATTCAAAAACCAAAGATAAAAAATTAACAATTAAGATGACCGAGTCAGGTGATCGAGAGACAAAGCCAATTGGGGTCAAACTAGGCTTAACAATTTTTATTATTTAATAGTTATGGAATATTAGACTGAATAAGTTTTTGTTCGCCTTCCAAAAAAATTTGAAAAGATCAAAAGGACCGTAATGATAACATTTCTCGCAAACAACGAACCAAGTTCGAAATGTAACAAAATTAGAATTGGTGATCGAAAAATTCGTTCGAAAACTTCGACGAAACTAAAGAAACGAGTTAGACAATTGCCTACTTAGACGCACCAAGTATCGGCCTATAATTGGAGTTGTTTGTGTCTTAAAAAAGTTTAAAAAATCATACCTTTTAACATTTTCCATAGTTTCTACGATCACGCTTTCCAATTTTTCCTCTTCATCAGAACCGTCAATTGCGCAGAATGTTTTATAGTTGATCTCTCTATGGCACGGTCTTTCAATGCTTATTCGAGCGTAGACGATAACTTCTATCGTGGGTGCGGTAATAGTTAGTATAGGGCGCTGTAGGTTAGCTGTGGCATAGGGGCTAACCACCACCCCTCTATGCATTGTAAAGGGATCCACCTGTAAATAAGCCACAGGCTTAGTGTGGTAATCCCTTCGTAGACAAAGCTTAGATTATTATTAGATTATTTATATTCACATCGGCTTTTGTTTGACGCGTTAAAAACTGCGTGAGAGTTTGCTGCAGAGTTGATATTAGAATCATTGCGCGATTTCCACTTTCTCGGGCTCCATCTCCCTTCCCGGAGGCAGCCGCGTCCAACAGAGATTCAAACCTATTTCAATGAATTTTTTAAACGTTAACGAAGACCTCTCGAAAGTTTTCGGATCTTTTTAAACATTGTCCGTCATTTATCTCGGGCAAAATTCCCATCAATTTGAAGAACTTACAGGTGGGAACCGTCAAAAATATTTGACATCAGTAATTCCAGGATTCACAACAAGTCGATGACATTGTTCGGAAGAGGTGTTCCAGTCAAGAGCAGCCTACTCTCGGATTTGTACGTTTTAAGCGATCTAAATATTTTAAACAGCACCAAGTTAGAACCTGAAATTTGACGAGATGAAAGAGACAAGTAATAATATTACTTGATGAATACAAGGTCAGGATCCTTCAAACATTATCCATCACCCACAATCATAAGTCTCCATGGAACGTGACTCGGCAAACGTTTATCACTTATAATGAAGACATAATGCGTTATGACGACGTGACTCTCCCGAATTTGTTTGATCTCAAATCTAATATCTCCTTTTACGCCCATGAAACAAAATGGTTCGAACGCTAGGAGCGAACCTTTTAAATTCGCAGAACCACTTGCTATGCGTCGATAATGGAGCAACGACCAAAAAGGGTCCATTTCCGTTTCTTTCCACTAAACGGACAATTAAGGCAATTGCTTGGACGGTTTTTCCCAAACCTATTTCTTCAGCTAGGATACCACTCATTCCCATATCGTACAACATAAGAAGCCATTCGTATCCTTCTATTTGATATTCTCTCATTTGCCCTCTAAAAGTTTCCGGTTGTTCCCCTAAGTTGGTTTTCAGCTCAATTCTTTTACATAAAATTCTATAGTAGATTTGACTGCGCTCCAAAAGCGTTCGCAAATAGTTATACCAGGTCTCGTTTTGTGGTTGCTCCATTTCTATTTCAAAGAGAGAGTAAAATAATATAAGTAATTATTCAGTTTAAGTTACGTATAATTCTAGTTTATCGGGTTCTTTTTTAACTGAAATTAAGCCAATAACGGTATTCAGCGCCCACTAATAATGTACCTTTCGCCTCGAGTTCTCGTTCCGAGCTAGTGATGATGAGCAACACAGACACGCGTTACGCGTAACCAAGCGTCGCTCCACACGTTGCCTACGTGATAATTGAGAAATTCCCGCCGAAATGCCGATGCGCCGTCCGCAACTCCCATTGGCTAGATTAGAAATGAAAGTAACCTTCCACTCGGTCTCGACAAATAGGGTAGACAGTTGCGATATTTAGTTCTCGCTAAATTTTTCGAGGCTACTTTCGGTGTTTGGTTTCCTGTTGGGCACGTGATTTGCGGTGCCTAAATCCCCCTTCTCTTCCTCTGCTTCCCCACTGTTTAGCTTTTTCACTACTCTATGATTCTGGTAGTTTTCTTTCCGTCTTAAAAGGTATTTTTACTAAAATTATTATGTTAAATTATAAAATTTTATAAGTTTTACAAACTACAATAACAATTTAGTCCATCCTACGATGCGAAAATAGTGAAGACAATGAATTCAAAGTTAAGCCTTGGCGAAAATCCTAGTAGTCTAAAAGGTTGTTAAATTTAGTATCCTATTTATTTTGTTCCCGTAAGATTCAATTCTGAAAATTCAAAAATTAAAATCGAGTTTGCTAATTTTTAGCCCATTTAAGAATTATCTTGTGTGAATCCTTGGTCCAAAATGAAGATGCGTATTCTATTTTTCAAAGAACTCAAGGAAAATGATACTTTAAATAACATCCTTCTAGAACACATTATTATAAAAATAGACGCGACTAATTTACTTCATAGTATCTCAGAAACAAATTATATACCTAAGAATTAGTTTTGATGAAAGAAATTACGACACTCTTAGATTGCTACTTGTTGAATGTTTTACATTCGCTGTCCTCGCTCCATGTTTCCAAAATTCAATCATTCAGGTGTTGTACAGAAGGTTGTTTTCTTGATGAATATTGGTCAAATTGGAATTAAAGAATTAAAAAAGAAGACGGAAGAAAAAAAGGCGAAAGAAGAGCTTTCAAATCAGAAGGTTGAAAAATACCCAAAAATTAACAACCCAAATGTTCCGAAAACTGAAGATGTTCTTCGTTATGTAGCAGGGTTTTCAGGGAGATCTTTAAAATGAAAAGGCTGTCCAAATGAAATTATGGACATCATTGAAAAAAGGGGTGACCTTTTGGGGAAAACCCACATAGATCCCCCGGGTCAGGTCAGGGGCTCACTGCAGGGTGCTCAATATCCCACGTCGTGCAGAGGGAACACGCCGAAACGTACACCATCCACCAAGTCCGATAGCAGCACACAAAAATAAAGTTCACTCGGTGAAAACAGAAGAGTTAAACGTCCGTATCAAACGCAAAGCCCGGAAAATGATGGCTTAAAATTCAAAAGTTAATCTCGGCGGTGCCTCCTGAAAACTATCGGTATCCGGTACGCGAGTACCAGAAGTTAATAACACGATGTGTAGTAATTTCACCGCGTAATAATTGACCGTAGTGTAATTTTAATTGTGGGAGAGCTAGGCGCGTTACGTTGATATCAACATTCCGGACTGAAACAGAATACTGAGTCGAATTGAAACGTACGTCCTTAACTGAATTTAAAATTGCTTGAATTGAAGCGCGATAATTTGGTTTTTACTAGTCGATAATTTTGAAATAATTGATGCGCTCTTTTAGTTTAAACTTAATAAAAAAACTAACTTTATTTCATAAAGTAACTGAATTTAACTGACTTGGTAAAGACTTAGACAATAATTGAGTCTTACCTCGTCCGAAATTGGAAATTGAGGACCGCATAAAAAATTGTATCGACTGAACGGGAATTGTAAAAATTGTAAATTGTGGTTTTTGAATTGAAAGGAGAACCTTTTATAAGTTTTTGAGAGAGGGGCACGCTCGATTTTTGAAAGCTTTGACCAATAATGTGCGAGCTTTTTGGGGTATTGCGAGCTATGACCTTTCTTGGGGTTTTTCTTGGGCATTTTTGAGCCTGCCTCTCCCTGTTGTTGACAAAATTTTAGAAGCGAGCTTCTTTACAATAGCACGTTTCTCTTCACAGTTCAAAATTTTCCATTCCTTACAGTGGAAAGGTCGATGCTTTGGTAAAAAAAAAATACTTTTGTAGGATCTGGTTTTGAGTTCTTGGGGTTTTTCTTAATTTTAGACTTTATTTTTTACTAACCTATTCTTTTTTAAGGCCTATTTTTTACTTTAACTAAATTGAGTATTTTAATTTTAATTTTTACTAGAAATTTAAACGTAATTTTAATTTTAAATTTTGAATGTTAGACGTAATTTTAATTTTAGGCTTAATTTTAATTTTTTAGATTTTAGAATTTTAGAGACGCTTTTGTGTATTATTCAACACTCCCCCTAATACCATAGGTATTATTAGGATAGACAAAGCGTTAACTGTTAATTTAATTAATTTAATTCTAAATTGTATAAATGTTGGACTGATCTACGGATCATATTGCCGTTTGGGGTTTTAATCACGCACATTCTGTTTTTTCCGTCGCGACCGTAAATCACTTCATTAATAAGTCCAATCTTCCACATATGTCTTGGTAATTTATCTTCTTGAATGAGTACCACGTCGCCAATTTTGAATTGAATGTCATTTTTACCGAATTTCACGTGATGAGCGGACCGTAATTCTAATACATAATTTTGTCGCCATCTTTTCCATGTTTGGTTTAAAAGTTCTTCGCGGTATCTTAGCCGTTTCGTTAATTGAGCGCGACATTTTGGTACATTTTCATTTTTTAATTTTAGTGGTGGTAAACAATTTAATCTTTGCCCAATAAGAAAATCAGCCGGTGATAGAGGTTTAGGTTCATTAATGTTGTTGTATACGTAAGAAATTGGTCTACTATTAATCAAAGCTTCGACTTCTAAAAGAGTCGTTTCTAATTCAGTGTACCTTACAGTTGCGTGTCCCAAGGTCTTTCTTAAGGCTGTTTTGGTGGAGCGTACAAGCCGCTCCCACCAACCGCCATACCACGCGGCGCGCTCAACAATAAATTTCCAAACTATCCCCTGATTCCCAAAATATTCCCTTAATTGATTTTCTTTTAAATTTTGAAAAATTTTGTTTATCTCGCTATTAGCCTTTTTGAATGTCAACGCGTTGTCCGTGTAAATTGTGGTAGGCAATCCCCTCCTCGAAACAATTCTCCTTAGAGCCATGATGAATTCGTCAGTACTGAGCGATGGAACCAATTCTAGATGGATTGCCCTAGTGACCGCGCAAGTTGCTAAACAAATATAAACTTTTTTGTTTCCCTTCCCATTTTTGATAAAGAGAGGTCCTGCAAAATCTATACCCATTATTGAAAAGGGTGGTGCTTCTGAGATTCTGTCGGCGGGCAAGGGTGCTGTGGGCCTGTCAGCTTGTTTAGCGATGGTTCTTTTGCATTTTACGCATTCATTGATTACTTTCCTAGCTAATTGTCTACTAGCAGGTACCCAGTACCGCTCCCTATTTTGTGTAATTGTGTCGTTAATTCCGTTATGTAAAACTTGCTCGTGACTTCTTAACATAACTAATTTCGTAAATTTGCGCCTGTTATCCATAATAATGGGGTGTTTTTCTTGAAAACTAAAATTGGAATTTCCTATTCTCCCCCCTACGCAGATCAAGCCTTCGTGCAGAATTGGGTTCAAGGATAAAATTTTCGAAGAGCGTTCAATTTTTTCCCCATTTTCAAGGGCTATTAACTCTTCCCCATACGCTTCTCGTTGCACGTGTTTAATCCAAGTTAATTCGGCGTGTGACATTTCATCTGCAGTGATAGGGCCTTTAGTTTTGTTTTTTCCCTTTGCTAAGAATCTAAACAAATACGCTGTTATGCGAAAAATTTTGCTGATTGAATTGTGTCTGTTTAAATCAATTATATATTGAATTCCTAATTTGGGTTTAATACTAACCCCAAGGGTAAGCTTGCGTTTCTCATGAGCTACCGAGTCTAAATTGGTTTCCGGTATGATTTTGGGCCAGAAACTTTCAGATTTCCCTAACCAATTTGGGCCCTTCCACCAAAGGTTGCTTTCAATTAAATTTTTTGCTTTCATACCTCTGGTTGGGCAATCTGCGGGGTTCTCTAATCCGGGGCAGTGACCCCATTGAATTTTATTTGTTAATTTTTGGATTTCTTCCACGCGATTGGAAACAAAGGGTTTCCAACTCTTCGCTACACTAGTAATCCAACCTAATGCCACGGTCGAGTCGGTCCAGTAATAAATGTTGTTTAAATTGTCCTCAAATGTTTCTTTAATGTAATTGGTTAACCTTGAGCCAATCAAACATGCCATTAATTCTAGTCTGGGGATGGTTTGTTCCTGACTTCCCTGTCCTTTAATTGGTGCAATTCTAGTTTTTGCTGCGACTAAAGCAGTGTTAATTGAATTGTTAAATGTTTGATACCTAACGTAAACTACGGCTGAGAATGCCTTTAAGCTTGCGTCACAGAAACAATGTAATTCTAGGTTCTTGATTTCCCCATTTGCTTCCGCGAAATAATTTCTAGCTAAATTGAGTGTGGCTAAAATTGGGAGCTCTGAACACCATGTTTGGAATTCTTCTGTAATATCAGCGGGGGTTTCGGAATCCCAACCTATCTTGTCCTTTTGCAACCACAAACTCTGAAAGAGCATTTTTCCTCTTACAACAAAGGGAGCAAGTAGGCCCATGGGGTCGAACACCTGCGATATTAGACTTAACATGTGTCGCTTTGTATTCTTGGCCTCCTCGCTAGTTGAGATTATAGTGCTAAGATCTATGCTAACGGTATCTGCAGTAGGGTCCCACTTAGTTCCTAGAATTTTGGTTTCTTTTTGGGAAATCCCTTTTTCGAATAGATTTTCCTCTTCACATTCGTTCCACAATTGAATCAATTCTTGAGAATTTGAGCCCCATTTTCTAAATTTCATACCAGCTGAAATAACCGTTTTTGCCGCTCCTATAGAAATTTCGTAGGCTTCCCTAACCCCATCTGCACCTGTTACAAAGTCGTCAACATAAACATCTTTGTCAAGCTTGTCCTTCACTCTATTGTCAATTTCCCTACATTGTTGGAGATGGTATTTTAGCGTGGCCGCTAACTGAAAAGGGCTACTCTTTATCCCAAATGTGACTCTGGTCATTCTCATTGTTCTAAATTGCGAGTTACTAATTGTCCCATCCTTCTCTACGACCCATAAAAATCTAGTCGAATCTCTCTCTGATTTATCTAATTGAATCTGATGAAAGGCCTTTTCTATGTCGGCCACCACTGCTATATTATTTTTTCTAAATCTCAACAAAAGTAACAAAAGGTCTGGATACAAATTTGGACCTTGAGCAAGACAATCGTTTAGTGAGGGTGCATTATGCGCGTGGGAACTAGCATCAAAAACAACTCTTAATTTTGTTGTCTGCACATTCTCTCTAATTACGCCTTGGTGGGGAATATAATAAGTTCCTGGCAAATTGATATCTAATTGTTCTTTAGGAACCTCCTCAATTATTCCACTAGTTAATTGCTCACTGATTACACCTTTATAATCGTCATAAAATTTCGCGTTTGAATCAAATTTCTTCACTAAACCTTGCATTCTCTTATGGGCAACGGCTTTGTTATCTGGCAATGTTTCCTTACTTACAATCCAAGGTAACTTAACACTATATCTACCCTCGTTAAATTTAATTTCCTCTAAAAAATTGCTCATAACTGCGTCATCTGAATTGTCTAACTGCTCCTTTTCTTGAATCCCAATGTTTTCTAGATTCCAAAACGCTTCCAACGTCTGGTTAACTTGTTTTTGGCCTAATTTTACTAACATTGTTTTAATTGGTTTTTGATTAATTGAGCTAATTCTGGCAGGTTTAAATAGAGTTTTACTCGACCCTTGGATTGTCCAGCCTAGCTTGGTTTTCTGAGCCATAAGTAAGGGTGAAAGTCTCTCAAATTGCTCTGTGGCTATATCCCAATAACTATCCGCCCCAATTAACAAATCGCATTCTGAGTTTTGGGCGCATTCTAAGTCTTCGGCTAATTGTAATCCCTTAATTGTCATTTGACTTTCAATTTCCTGCAAAGTATTTGGACTGGTAACCGACTCGTGACATATGAATGGTAATTCTATGGCAACTATTTCTGAAAATTCCATGGAGTTGTTACGGTTTTCTAATCTTAATTTTACTAATTTTGCCCTCTTTTCCTGGGGTTTTTCATTTCCACAGCTGTATATCTCTAAATTTTGTTCTCCTACAATTGGAAGTCTCAAACTTCTAGATAACCCTTCTCTTATGAAAGTGGCTTCGCTCCCCCCATCCATAAAGCATCTAACCTTTTCTATTCTTTGGGGCTGGGCGGGGTTTTTCATAATTCCTACAGCTGTTTGTAACAGAACGGTCTTTTCTCCTGAATTTATTTTTGCTGCCGCTGAATTGATCTGAATTGTCTTAACCTCGGTGTTGTCTGAATTATTAAATTTCTTGTGCGAGTTGTTGTTCTCGCAAATTGCGTAATTGTGTTTTTTGGAACACCCCTTACACCTATTGTACCTAGAATAACAATCTCTAGCCGAGTGTCCGACGCGGAAACAATTGAAGCATCGGTTAGCCTCCTCTAAAATTTGTATCTTACTCGCTAGGGTATGAATTTCGCAATCCAGGGACCTATGATCTTCGCTTTTGCAAAAAATGCAGAACCCTTTATTCTGATTTGTTTTGTTGACCTTGGTTCCAAAGGCCCTTGCCGTGGCCGTGTGTCTATGCCTATCCCTTTCCCTACTATTAGAATTAGAATTAGAATTGAAATTGTTGCGAGGTTTAAATTGTTCCTCAAATTTAGAATTGGTTTTATGATTTTTTCCACCGAGAATTGCTGCCATTTCCCTGCTCTCAATTTGATCCCTCACGAAATCCATTAATTCATTAGCATCCCAATTGAAATTGCTTCTCGAAGGTTTTCGACTAACACAGTAATCGGTTCTAATATCATCTGGTAAACATTCTAGTATACTAGGACAAACAAAGGACGCTTTCTCTTTTACGTCTACCCCCAAGATCTCGAGACTACGAAAACTGATCTCACATGAATGTAACAAATTTCGTAAAGCTTTTAAATTTTTTGAATCATGCACGGGCTGAATTTCTTTGAGCTTATTCATATTGTAATGTACATCTAAACCACCGAGCGAGAATCTATTAGTTAATAATCTTACGGCTTCATCATAAGAGGCGTCCGTCTCGGATAGGCCTTTGACGGTTTGTAACGCGTCGCCTTTTAAATATCCAATTAAATAAATATATTTTTCTACCTTAGTTAAGCGGGGATTAAAGTCCACTGTGGTACGAAATCTTGCCCAAAAATTGTTCCACTCCTCGTGGTTTCCGGTAAATAGTGGAATGGTTAGTTCTGGTAGGCGAACTTCCGGTCGTCCTTGGGCTGTGTTTGATCCAGCGTTGGATGGTGATGCGATGTTCTGGACGAGGCTGCCTGTGGTTGATCCTGATGATGCCGGTGCGATTTTTCTAATTTTCCGGGCTAAAGCTGACTTTAGGGTTCCAATTTTCTCCTTGTAGTTAATTGCGTCAGTGGTTTCTTTCTCCATCTCATCGGGGTCGATGATTAGGGCTTCGATCTTGGCGTCGATTTGCGTCAAGTCGTCCTCCTTTTGTATGATAGCGTCTAGGGCGTCTTCCAATTGTTCCACTGTTGTTGCCGGCGCGATCATCATAGCGTCAATTTGATTAATTTTAATTGTTGCCGCGGTTCGGATACTTTTCCGCGAAGCTTTCGCGAGTTTAAGTAAGTTCCGGTTTGATTGTCCGCTCCATTGTTTGAAGCAGTCTCCTCGCTTCCCGCCATTTTAAGCGCTTAATTTTAATTGAGTTTAATTGAAGTAATTGTTCTGAACTTATCAATTTATCTAAAGGTCCAAGTTACCGGGTTTCCGTGACACCATGAAAACTATCGGTATCCGGTACGCGAGTACCAGAAGTTAATAACACGATGTGTAGTAATTTCACCGCGTAATAATTGACCGTAGTGTAATTTTAATTGTGGGAGAGCTAGGCGCGTTACGTTGATATCAACATTCCGGACTGAAACAGAATACTGAGTCGAATTGAAACGTACGTCCTTAACTGAATTTAAAATTGCTTGAATTGAAGCGCGATAATTTGGTTTTTACTAGTCGATAATTTTGAAATAATTGATGCGCTCTTTTAGTTTAAACTTAATAAAAAAACTAACTTTATTTCATAAAGTAACTGAATTTAACTGACTTGGTAAAGACTTAGACAATAATTGAGTCTTACCTCGTCCGAAATTGGAAATTGAGGACCGCATAAAAAATTGTATCGACTGAACGGGAATTGTAAAAATTGTAAATTGTGGTTTTTGAATTGAAAGGAGAACCTTTTATAAGTTTTTGAGAGAGGGGCACGCTCGATTTTTGAAAGCTTTGACCAATAATGTGCGAGCTTTTTGGGGTATTGCGAGCTATGACCTTTCTTGGGGTTTTTCTTGGGCATTTTTGAGCCTGCCTCTCCCTGTTGTTGACAAAATTTTAGAAGCGAGCTTCTTTACAATAGCACGTTTCTCTTCACAGTTCAAAATTTTCCATTCCTTACAGTGGAAAGGTCGATGCTTTGGTAAAAAAAAAAATACTTTTGTAGGATCTGGTTTTGAGTTCTTGGGGTTTTTCTTAATTTTAGACTTTATTTTTTACTAACCTATTCTTTTTTAAGGCCTATTTTTTACTTTAACTAAATTGAGTATTTTAATTTTAATTTTTACTAGAAATTTAAACGTAATTTTAATTTTAAATTTTGAATGTTAGACGTAATTTTAATTTTAGGCTTAATTTTAATTTTTTAGATTTTAGAATTTTAGAGACGCTTTTGTGTATTATTCAACACCTCCAATTGTAACCGCCCGTTCTCAACCGATAAACCGAAAACACACGACTACGAAGTTAATGCAATCAAACTCATTTATTTAACATAATACTTGAATAAACTATTTTCATTGTAATTGGTTACTGAATACAACATAACTTCCATTTTAACATAAAACTCGTAATTATCATGAAGTGATCTCCAATCCGGTACTCCTCCAACTGCCCTGATTCCCGGGCTACGTTCAAATATATCCCCTCGGACCTCCGGAGATCAGCCAATCCCCGCTCTCGAGCAGACGACAGGTCTAAGGTTCAGCTTCCGTGGCTGTCTAGCGGGGATCCCAGGTATCTATTTAGGTCGCTCCACCTGGTGGTGAACCCTGGTAACGGGCTCTCCGTTACAACTTTACGACGAATGAATCCAAAAAAAAAATATTATACCCGACTACTTGTCGAAGATTCGCTTCACCACACGTCTCAACAAATTAACTTTCAGCTAGATAGCGGTTCTACCTGTAATGTCATGGGAAAAGCTTTATATGACACCTTACCCACTGCAAGTAAACGACTGTTTCCTAAGAAATCTCGTCTTAGCTGCTACAATGACTCTGTTTTGGGAAGAATTGGGAACCGCTGAAATTACTATGAAGTTAAACTAGAAAGATTATACTCGATTTTCAAGTTATAGAAAATAACAAGACACCACTTCTATCTGGGGAAACTTGTGAAAGGCATTGTCAGATAACAATTAACTCACAAGAAGAGGATACACTATTCGAAGTATCAAAACCACAGCCTACAACGCAAACTTTAAATAGTCCCTTAACGAAAGAGAAACTACTAGAAGAATACAAAGATGTTTTTACAGGATTGGGTTGTCTTCCTGGGTATTGTCACATTGTTCTTGACCCTACACAACCTCCTGTTCAACACAAGCCAAGAAAGGTTCCAGTGTCTCTTAGAGAACCTTTTCATACACGTATTCAAGAACTGGAGGCTTTAGGTGTATTAGAAAAAGTGACCGCACCTTCGGATTGGATATCTAGCATGGTATCGGTCAAGGAATATCGGGGTGGCACCCCTATATTCCGCATCTCTTTCGATCCGAAAGATCTAAATAAGGCTCTACACTGTTAAAAATAAAGGTATTTTGAAGGTACTATAAAATACCTCCGCGACCTTTTTAGTACCCATGAACGTATTTTATTAGTTGTCTCACAGTGCGGGTATTAAATGATTTCGAAAAAGGTATTTTGGAAATATAAGGTATATAATGAAACCTTTTAGAGTTTCTGCGCTTCTGCTGGTATGTTATCGTACCCTGGAAGTAGAAAAGGACTTAACAGACTCCTTTAGAGGGAGTTTTTAGTTCCGGCGTGCTGATTATAATTAACACTACTAAAGTAAAATACATGATATAATACTTCAAGCCCAAATTCTCTAACACTAACTGTTTACTTCACCAGTAGCACTAGTAATGACAGCGTAGAAGAAATCTCTGTTGGAATATTATTAATAACCATAAAGAATAGGTTCGGTAGGGTAGAATAGGGTAGTGGTTTTCTACCCGAGATTTCAATTTCAATCTCAAGTTTCCTAGCTAGTGGTTTTTCTTAAATATATAATTACATATAATTAACATTAATTATTTTCTTTGACAGCTATGTACACTAGCATACGTTACATCATTTAAAGGCAATACAATTATGATATAAGGCTTACATAGTTAATATAAAGGTTTGAATCCGAGCTTACGCCTTCAGTCGCCATTCAGAAAATATCCATGTATATGTGACCCTGAATTACCTTTACACTATAACAGTATCACACCTTCCTTAACAAGGGGAAACTAAATATAGTATCGGGAAATGTAGAGTGGTTAATCCCTTGCTTACTAAGCGAACTCTCACGACCCCGCAAGCCTATGGCGCAGACACTTAAAGGCGAGATGGAAGGCAAAATTTTACCCTCATCCCGTAAGCCCACAACACAGACACTAAAAGTTGAGATGGAAGGAAAATATTACTCTCGTGTCTTTCAGTCTCATTTGCATCGAAGTGGTGTATTGCTTACCATGTCTGAAAATGATTCAAGCCCGCGGTAATAAAGGAAAGTTTACCAGTTTCAAATGTGGCACAAATATTTTTGATGGCGCGAAAGTATAATTTAGACCTGTTTGTGGGTTTTATTTGACACCTAATTCGGTAGCACAAAATACCTTTAGAAGTATATTATCGAACCTTTTTGAGTGTTAACAGGTACCCTTTTCGGTAATAAGGAGTACCTTTCACAATTTGAAAGTTTTATTCCGACCTTTGTTGAGGTTTAAATGATACCCATTACGGGATCACAAAATACCTTGTAGTCCTCAAAAGTACCTTCTTCAAGAGGTATTTCATAGTACCCTTACACAACGGTATTTTGTAGTACCTATATAGGTACGTCTGGGGATGCATTGAAAAATACCTTTAAAGGTACTAGACAGTACGGTTATTTTTTACAGTGTACAAAGACCGAAGTATCCGTTACCTACTATTGAAGAGCTACTGCCGCGGATAGCAAAGGCCAAAGTATTCTCTGTCTTAGACGCTAAAAATGGATTTTGGCAGGTCCGTCTGGATGATCAGAGTAGTAATCTGACTACTTTTTAGAATCCTTTCGGACGGTACCGATGGATGCGAATGCCATTTGGTCTGTCTGTGGCTCCGGAAGAATTCCAGAGAAGGCTACATGAGGTTTTGGTTGGCTTGAATGGTATTGAGGATATTACCGATGATATTCTCTGTATAGGGTGTGGTGATACTATGGCTGACGCCATACAAGATCATGAAGCGAACTTGCGAGCACTGCTCGATCGTGCGAGACAATGTAACTTGAAACTAATGCATCGAAACTCAGACTTCGCCTGACGGAAGTCCCGTATATTAGACACCTGCTGACTTCCAGGGGAATCTGTCCTGACCCAGCGAAGATTCAAGCCGTAAAAAAAAAGCCATTACCAAACAATGTGCAATATCGTCGAAGCTTTATAGGATTTGTCACCTATCTTGCGAAGTTTCTTCCTAACTTATCCGATTATACCGAACCTCTTCGTCACTTGATCAAGAAGGACACTCTTTGGGAGTGGACTCAGACACATACCGACGAAAGGGCGTTGACGGTACGGTGGCAGGCGGGGAGGGTGCTGGCTATCCGGTGGCAGGCGGAATGGGTGCTGGTGATCCGGTGGCAGGCGGAATGGGTGCTGGCGATCCGGTGGCAGGCGTAGTGGGTGCTGGCGATCGGGTGGTAGGCGAAAAGGGTGTTGGAGATTCGGTTTGCAGGTGAAGACGGTGTTGGCGATCCGGTGGCAGGCGAAGACGGTGTTGGCGATCCGGTGGCAGGCGAAAAGGGTGCTGGCGATCAGGTGGCAGGCGAAAAAGGGTGCTGGCGATCCGGTGGCAGGCTAGTGGGTGCTGGCGATCCGGTGGCAAGCTAGTGGGTGCTGGCGATCCGGTGGCAGGCTAGTGGGTGCTGGCGATCCGGTGGCAGGCTAGTGGGTGCTGGCGATCCGGTGGCAGGCTAGTGGGTGCTGGCGATCCGGTGGCAGGCTAGTGGGTGCTGGCGATCCGGTGGCAGGCTAGTGGGTGCTGGCGATCCGGTGGCAGGCGAAAAGGGTGCTGGCGATCCGGTGGCGGGCAAAATGGGTGCTGGCGATCCGGTGGCAGGCGAAAAGGGTGCTGGCGATCCAGTGGCAGGCGGAAAGGGTGCTGGCGATCCGGTGGCAGGCGGAAAGGGTGCTGGCGATCCGGTGGCAGGCGAAAAGGGTGCTGGCGATCCGGTGGCAGGCGGAAAGGGTGCTGGCGATCCGGTGGCAGGCGGAAAGGGTGCTGGCGATCCGGTGGCAGGCGGAAAGGGTGCTGGCGATTCGGTTTGCAGGTGAAGACGGTGTTGGCGATCCGGTGGCAGGCGAAGACGGTGTTGGCGATCCGGTGGCAGGCGAAAAGGGTGCTGGCGATCAGGTGGCAGGCGAAAAAGGGTGCTGGCGATCCGGTGGCAGGCTAGTGGGTGCTGGCGATCCGGTGGCAGGCTAGTGGGTGCTGGCGATCCGGTGGCAGGCTAGTGGGTGCTGGCGATCCGGTGGCAGGCTAGTGGGTGCTGGCGATCCGGTGGCAGGCTAGTGGGTGCTGGCGATCCGATGGCAGGCTAGTGGGTGCTGGCGATCCGGTGGCAGGCTAGTGGGTGCTGGCGATCCGGTGGCAGGCTAGTGGGTGCTGGCGATCCGGTGGCAGGCTAGTGGGTGCTGGCGATCCGGTGGCAGGCGAAAAGGGTGCTGGCGATCCGGTGGCGGGCAAAATGGGTGCTGGCGATCCGGTGGCAGGCGAAAAGGGTGCTGGCGATCCAGTGGCAGGCGGAAAGGGTGCTGGCGATCCGGTGGCAGGCGGAAAGGGTGCTGGCGATCCGGTGGCAGGCGAAAAGGGTGCTGGCGATCCGGTGGCAGGCGGAAAGGGTGCTGGCGATCCGGTGGCAGGCGGAAAGGGTGCTGGCGATCCGGTGGCAGGCGGAAAGGGTGCTGGCGATCCGGTTACAGGCAAAAAGGGTGCTGGCGATCCGGTGGCAGGCGGAAAGGGTGCTGGCGATCCGATGGCAGGCGGAAAGGGTGCTGGCGATCCGGTGGCCGGCGAAAAGGGTGCTGGCGATCCGGTGGCCGGCGAAAAGGGTGCTGGCGATCCGGTGGCCGGCGAAAAGGGTGCTGGCGATCCGGTGGCCGGCGAAAAGGGTGCTGGCATTCCGGTTGCAGGCGAAATGGGTGTTGGCGATCCGGTGGCCGGCGAAAAGGGTGTTGACGGTACGGTGGCCGGCGAAAAGGGTGTTGACGGTACGTTGGCAGGCGTGGAGGGTGTTGGCTATCCGGTGGCAGGCGGAATGGGTGCCGGTGATCCGGTGGCAGGCGGAATGGGTGCTGGCGATCCGGAGGCAGGTGAAGACGGTGTTGGTGATCCGGTGGCAGGCGAAATGGGTGCTGGCGATCCGGTGGCAGGCGAAAAGGATGCTGGCTATCCGGTGGCAGGCAGAATGGGTGCTGATGATCCGGTGGCAGGCGGAATGGGTGCTGGTGATCCGGTGGCAGGCGGAATGGGTGTTGGCGATCCGGTGGCAGGCGAAGACGGTGTTGGCGATCCGGTGGCAGGCGAAGACGGTGTTGGCGATCCGGTGGCAGGCGAAGATTGTGTTGGCGATCCGGTGGCAGGCGAAAAGGGTGCTGGCGATCCGGTGGCAGGCGAAAAAGGTGCTGGCGATCTGGTGGCAGGCGGAAAGGGTGTTGGCGATCCGGTGGCAGGCGGAAAGGGTGCTGACGATCCGGTGGCAGGCGGAAAGGGTGCTGGCGATCCGGTGGCCGGCAAAAGGGTGCTGGCGATCCGGTGGTAGGCGAAATGGGTGTTGGCGGTACGGTGGCAGGCGGGTAGGGTGCTGGCGATCCGGTGGTAGGCGAAATGGGTGTTGGCGGTACGGTGGCAGGCGGGTAGGGTGCAGTGCTCGGAGGGCATTCCCCCGGCCTCTCGAGCCTTCTACTGCCTTAGTCCTTCCCTGTCACCGACCACCTCCTGGCTGGGCTCGCCACTGACGGTGTAGCGCTCTCGTCACCTGCTCAAGGGTCGTTAGTCGCAGCTGCTGGCCGATCCATCATAAGCATCCCCCGCCAGGTGCAGCGCCTAGTCAAATGTCCTCTAAATGTCCTTGTAATTAAAGTCTTGATAATCATATGGTGCTTTGAAATAAAACACCGCATTTTCTTTAGTTTCTATAATACAAAACACGAACTCTTTTATGATGAATTCGTTCACGGCTCGAAAAATTTCCATTCGATAATACGTCATTCTTATATAATTAGTTTAAGTACAATACATTTTATTTAAAATGTGATTACCTAATCATACGTACTTGACACACAAACACGATAAAGGGTATATGATTTATCAGTAGCATTTCACCACTTACTAAAGAACATTTTTCTTCTTTAGAAACACGTTATCATATCTTATCTTTAAACTCCATAAAAATCCACCAGTGCTTGAACCCCTACCCATGTTAAACTCTATGGGATTTACCCTGGTTTTATTTTGGTTCGCCTTACATACACCTCAATAACACCTCTTTCCCACCTCCAGACGATTTTGAACCCCCACTTTCCTACTACTAATTGGCAATTATTGTTAAATACAATGTTTACAAAACCGCTGGTTTTTACTGACATTCAAGATGAATTTATGTATGGCTAAATACAACATGGATGGGATATTTTACTAACTCTAATGGTGATTTAATCTGGTTACGGCAACTTGGACATCCAGTAAATAAAATATGAACGTAATAATAAAATTCATAGGTTGGCTTCATTTTCAACTGATGCTGAGCAACGTAAAAATTAATTTAAAAAAATAGAAACATAATATCTAAATTCCTTAAACGATGGCTAAAATAAGAATTTAATAATTCTTTTCGGTTGTATTTTCTTAAATTTCCATACCCCTGTAAAATCTTAATTATGTGTGCTAGAAAATGTGTAGGCTTATATTGGAATTCATTAAGTCTTTAAATAAATAATTTCAATCGTTTTAACATGACTAAAGTAATTCTTTCAAATATAAAAAGTTCTCTCTCGTGACGTCACTTCTGTGTAGATGTCGCCATAGGTATTCAAAGCGGCAACTTTTAAAAACAGATAATGCACAACACAATTACCTGGATAAAGGATACAAGTGGGGAAATTTGTTTTCACGCTTAGAGGATAGGCAGCTCCCTATCTACAACAGCAGCTTATTAGTTTACACACATGGAGGATTTATACTATTTACAATAGGAGACCGGACTACCTGGTGGACAAAACCCGTCCTCATTTGTTTCCTAGGTAGCCTGGCTTTCTGGTGTAAATGTTATGAATCCTCCATGTGTGTACTCTTTTCCAGCTTCGGTTGGCAGCGCGCCAAATCTCGATCTCTATGTTGGAGAGGCTTGGCTTTTATCTATTACGTAGCTTACATCGAATTGGTTTATTGTGTCCTTAAAGAGCTCTCCCCTGGAGCAATAAAATTAGATGTTACCAGTATCGTTAAAGACTGTCTCTGGTCCATGGGAGCGCTCTGCGAGGACACAATGAAATTCGTCATTAGTGTCTACGCGCAATAGAGACTGGTAGTACGAGAATCTGATATTATGTACAGAGCACAAAATACCTTTAGAAGTATATTATCGAACCTTTTTGAGTGTTAACAGGTACCCTTTTCGGTAATAAGGAGTACCTTTCACAATTTGAAAGTTTTATTCCGACCTTTGTTGAGGTTTAAATGATACCCATTACGGGATCACAAAATACCTTGTAGTCCTCAAAAGTACCTTCTTCAAGAGGTATTTCATAGTACCCTTACACAACGGTATTTTGTAGTACCTATATAGGTACGTCTGGGGATGCATTGAAAAATACCTTTAAAGGTACTAGACAGTACGGTTATTTTTTACAGTGTACAAAGACCGAAGTATCCGTTACCTACTATTGAAGAGCTACTGCCGCGGATAGCAAAGGCCAAAGTATTCTCTGTCTTAGACGCTAAAAATGGATTTTGGCAGGTCCGTCTGGATGATCAGAGTAGTAATCTGACTACTTTTTAGAATCCTTTCGGACGGTACCGATGGATGCGAATGCCATTTGGTCTGTCTGTGGCTCCGGAAGAATTCCAGAGAAGGCTACATGAGGTTTTGGTTGGCTTGAATGGTATTGAGGATATTACCGATGATATTCTCTGTATAGGGTGTGGTGATACTATGGCTGACGCCATACAAGATCATGAAGCGAACTTGCGAGCACTGCTCGATCGTGCGAGACAATGTAACTTGAAACTAATGCATCGAAACTCAGACTTCGCCTGACGGAAGTCCCGTATATTAGACACCTGCTGACTTCCAGGGGAATCTGTCCTGACCCAGCGAAGATTCAAGCCGTAAAAAAAAAGCCATTACCAAACAATGTGCAATATCGTCGAAGCTTTATAGGATTTGTCACCTATCTTGCGAAGTTTCTTCCTAACTTATCCGATTATACCGAACCTCTTCGTCACTTGATCAAGAAGGACACTCTTTGGGAGTGGACTCAGACACATACCGACGAAAGGGCGTTGACGGTACGGTGGCAGGCGGGGAGGGTGCTGGCTATCCGGTGGCAGGCGGAATGGGTACTGGTGATCCGGTGGCAGGCGGAATGGGTGCTGGCGATCCGGTGGCAGGCGTAGTGGGTGCTGGCGATCGGGTGGTAGGCGAAAAGGGTGTTGGAGATTCGGTTTGCAGGTGAAGACGGTGTTGGCGATCCGGTGGCAGGCGAAGACGGTGTTGGCGATCCGGTGGCAGGCGAAAAGGGTGCTGGCGATCAGGTGGCAGGCGAAAAAGGGTGCTGGCGATCCGGTGGCAGGCTAGTGGGTGCTGGCGATCCGGTGGCAAGCTAGTGGGTGCTGGCGATCCGGTGGCAGGCTAGTTGGTGCTGGCGATCCGGTGGCAGGCTAGTGGGTGCTGGCGATCCGGTGGCAGGCTAGTGGGTGCTGGCGATCCGATGGCAGGCTAGTGGGTGCTGGCGATCCGATGGCAGGCTAGTGGGTGCTGGCGATCCGGTGGCAGGCTAGTGGGTGCTGGCGATCCGGTGGCAGGCTAGTGGGTGCTGGCGATCCGGTGGCAGGCTAGTGGGTGCTGGCGATCCGGTGGCAGGCGAAAAGGGTGCTGGCGATCCGGTGGCGGGCAAAAAGGGTGCTGGCGATCCGGTGGCAGGCGGAAAGGGTGCTGGCGATCCGGTGGCAGGCGGAAAGGGTGCTGGCGATCCGGTGGCAGGCGGAAAGGGTGCTGGCGATTCGGTTTGCAGGTGAAGACGGTGTTGGCGATCCGGTGGCAGGCGAAGACGGTGTTGGCGATCCGGTGGCAGGCGAAAAGGGTGCTGGCGATTAGGTGGCAGGCGAAAAAGGGTGCTGGCGATCCGGTGGCAGGCTAGTGGGTGCTGGCGATCCGGTGGCAGGCTAGTGGGTGCTGGCGATCCGGTGGCAGGCTAGTGGGTGCTGGCGATCCGGTGGCAGGCTAGTGGGTGCTGGCGATCCGGTGGCAGGCTAGTGGGTGCTGGCGATCCGATGGCAGGCTAGTGGGTGCTGGCGATCCGGTGGCAGGCTAGTGGGTGCTGGCGATCCGGTGGCAGGCTAGTGGGTGCTGGCGATCCGGTGGCAGGCTAGTGGGTGCTGGCGATCCGGTGGCAGGCTAGTGGGTGCTGGCGATCCGGTGGCAGGCTAGTGGGTGCTGGCGATCCGGTGGCAGGCTAGTGGGTGCTGGCGATCCGGTGGCAGGCGAAAAGGGTGCTGGCGATCCGGTGGCGGGCAAAATGGGTGCTGGCGATCCGGTGGCAGGCGAAAAGGGTGCTGGCGATCCAGTGGCAGGCGGAAAGGGTGCTGGCGATCCGGTGGCAGGCGGAAAGGGTGCTGGCGATCCGGTGGCAGGCGAAAAGGGTGCTGGCGATCCGGTGGCAGGCGGAAAGGGTGCTGGCGATCCGGTGGCAGGCGGAAAGGGTGCTGGCGATCCGGTGGCAGGCGGAAAGGGTGCTGGCGATCCGGTTACAGGCAAAAAGGGTGCTGGCGATCCGGTGGCAGGCGGAAAGGGTGCTGGCGATCCGATGGCAGGCGGAAAGGGTGCTGGCGATCCGGTGGCCGGCGAAAAGGGTGCTGGCGATCCGGTGGCCGGCGAAAAGGGTGCTGGCGATCCGGTGGCCGGCGAAAAGGGTGCTGGCGATCCGGTGGCCGGCGAAAAGGGTGCTGGCATTCCGGTTGCAGGCGAAATGGGTGTTGGCGATCCGGTGGCCGGCGAAAAGGGTGTTGACGGTACGGTGGCCGGCGAAAAGGGTGTTGACGGTACGTTGGCAGGCGTGGAGGGTGTTGGCTATCCGGTGGCAGGCGGAATGGGTGCCGGTGATCCGGTGGCAGGCGGAATGGGTGCTGGCGATCCGGAGGCAGGTGAAGACGGTGTTGGTGATCCGGTGGCAGGCGAAATGGGTGCTGGCGATCCGGTGGCAGGCGAAAAGGATGCTGGCTATCCGGTGGCAGGCAGAATGGGTGCTGATGATCCGGTGGCAGGCGGAATGGGTGCTGGTGATCCGGTGGCAGGCGGAATGGGTGTTGGCGATCCGGTGGCAGGCGAAGACGGTGTTGGCGATCCGGTGGCAGGCGAAGACGGTGTTGGCGATCCGGTGGCAGGCGAAGATTGTGTTGGCGATCCGGTGGCAGGCGAAAAGGGTGCTGGCGATCCGGTGGCAGGCGAAAAAGGTGCTGGCGATCTGGTGGCAGGCGGAAAGGGTGTTGGCGATCCGGTGGCAGGCGGAAAGGGTGCTGACGATCCGGTGGCAGGCGGAAAGGGTGCTGGCGATCCGGTGGCCGGCAAAAGGGTGCTGGCGATCCGGTGGTAGGCGAAATGGGTGTTGGCGGTACGGTGGCAGGCGGGTAGGGTGCTGGCGATCCGGTGGTAGGCGAAATGGGTGTTGGCGGTACGGTGGCAGGCGGGTAGGGTGCAGTGCTCGGAGGGCATTCCCCCGGCCTCTCGAGCCTTCTACTGCCTTAGTCCTTCCCTGTCACCGACCACCTCCTGGCTGGGCTCGCCACTGACGGTGTAGCGCTCTCGTCACCTGCTCAAGGGTCGTTAGTCGCAGCTGCTGGCCGATCCATCATAAGCATCCCCCGCCAGGTGCAGCGCCTAGTCAAATGTCCTCTAAATGTCCTTGTAATTAAAGTCTTGATAATCATATGGTGCTTTGAAATAAAACACCGCATTTTCTTTAGTTTCTATAATACAAAACACGAACTCTTTTATGATGAATTCGTTCACGGCTCGAAAAATTTCCATTCGATAATACGTCATTCTTATATAATTAGTTTAAGTACAATACATTTTATTTAAAATGTGATTACCTAATCATACGTACTTGACACACAAACACGATAAAGGGTATATGATTTATCAGTAGCATTTCACCACTTACTAAAGAACATTTTTCTTCTTTAGAAACACGTTATCATATCTTATCTTTAAACTCCATAAAAATCCACCAGTGCTTGAACCCCTACCCATGTTAAACTCTATGGGATTTACCCTGGTTTTATTTTGGTTCGCCTTACATACACCTCAATAACACCTCTTTCCCACCTCCAGACGATTTTGAACCCCCACTTTCCTACTACTAATTGGCAATTATTGTTAAATACAATGTTTACAAAACCGCTGGTTTTTACTGACATTCAAGATGAATTTATGTATGGCTAAATACAACATGGATGGGATATTTTACTAACTCTAATGGTGATTTAATCTGGTTACGGCAACTTGGACATCCAGTAAATAAAATATGAACGTAATAATAAAATTCATAGGTTGGCTTCATTTTCAACTGATGCTGAGCAACGTAAAAATTAATTTAAAAAAATAGAAACATAATATCTAAATTCCTTAAACGATGGCTAAAATAAGAATTTAATAATTCTTTTCGGTTGTATTTTCTTAAATTTCCATACCCCTGTAAAATCTTAATTATGTGTGCTAGAAAATGTGTAGGCTTATATTGGAATTCATTAAGTCTTTAAATAAATAATTTCAATCGTTTTAACATGACTAAAGTAATTCTTTCAAATATAAAAAGTTCTCTCTCGTGACGTCACTTCTGTGTAGATGTCGCCATAGGTATTCAAAGCGGCAACTTTTAAAAACAGATAATGCACAACACAATTACCTGGATAAAGGATACAAGTGGGGAAATTTGTTTTCACGCTTAGAGGATAGGCAGCTCCCTATCTACAACAGCAGCTTATTAGTTTACACACATGGAGGATTTATACTATTTACAATAGGAGACCGGACTACCTGGTGGACAAAACCCGTCCTCATTTGTTTCCTAGGTAGCCTGGCTTTCTGGTGTAAATGTTATGAATCCTCCATGTGTGTACTCTTTTCCAGCTTCGGTTGGCAGCGCGCCAAATCTCGATCTCTATGTTGGAGAGGCTTGGCTTTTATCTATTACGTAGCTTACATCGAATTGGTTTATTGTGTCCTTAAAGAGCTCTCCCCTGGAGCAATAAAATTAGATGTTACCAGTATCGTTAAAGACTGTCTCTGGTCCATGGGAGCGCTCTGCGAGGACACAATGAAATTCGTCATTAGTGTCTACGCGCAATAGAGACTGGTAGTACGAGAATCTGATATTATGTACAGAGCACAAAATACCTTTAGAAGTATATTATCGAACCTTTTTGAGTGTTAACAGGTACCCTTTTCGGTAATAAGGAGTACCTTTCACAATTTGAAAGTTTTATTCCGACCTTTGTTGAGGTTTAAATGATACCCATTACGGGATCACAAAATACCTTGTAGTCCTCAAAAGTACCTTCTTCAAGAGGTATTTCATAGTACCCTTACACAACGGTATTTTGTAGTACCTATATAGGTACGTCTGGGGATGCATTGAAAAATACCTTTAAAGGTACTAGACAGTACGGTTATTTTTTACAGTGTACAAAGACCGAAGTATCCGTTACCTACTATTGAAGAGCTACTGCCGCGGATAGCAAAGGCCAAAGTATTCTCTGTCTTAGACGCTAAAAATGGATTTTGGCAGGTCCGTCTGGATGATCAGAGTAGTAATCTGACTACTTTTTAGAATCCTTTCGGACGGTACCGATGGATGCGAATGCCATTTGGTCTGTCTGTGGCTCCGGAAGAATTCCAGAGAAGGCTACATGAGGTTTTGGTTGGCTTGAATGGTATTGAGGATATTACCGATGATATTCTCTGTATAGGGTGTGGTGATACTATGGCTGACGCCATACAAGATCATGAAGCGAACTTGCGAGCACTGCTCGATCGTGCGAGACAATGTAACTTGAAACTAATGCATCGAAACTCAGACTTCGCCTGACGGAAGTCCCGTATATTAGACACCTGCTGACTTCCAGGGGAATCTGTCCTGACCCAGCGAAGATTCAAGCCGTAAAAAAAAAGCCATTACCAAACAATGTGCAATATCGTCGAAGCTTTATAGGATTTGTCACCTATCTTGCGAAGTTTCTTCCTAACTTATCCGATTATACCGAACCTCTTCGTCACTTGATCAAGAAGGACACTCTTTGGGAGTGGACTCAGACACATACCGACGAAAGGGCGTTGACGGTACGGTGGCAGGCGGGGAGGGTGCTGGCTATCCGGTGGCAGGCGGAATGGGTACTGGTGATCCGGTGGCAGGCGGAATGGGTGCTGGCGATCCGGTGGCAGGCGTAGTGGGTGCTGGCGATCGGGTGGTAGGCGAAAAGGGTGTTGGAGATTCGGTTTGCAGGTGAAGACGGTGTTGGCGATCCGGTGGCAGGCGAAGACGGTGTTGGCGATCCGGTGGCAGGCGAAAAGGGTGCTGGCGATCAGGTGGCAGGCGAAAAAGGGTGCTGGCGATCCGGTGGCAGGCTAGTGGGTGCTGGCGATCCGGTGGCAAGCTAGTGGGTGCTGGCGATCCGGTGGCAGGCTAGTTGGTGCTGGCGATCCGGTGGCAGGCTAGTGGGTGCTGGCGATCCGGTGGCAGGCTAGTGGGTGCTGGCGATCCGATGGCAGGCTAGTGGGTGCTGGCGATCCGATGGCAGGCTAGTGGGTGCTGGCGATCCGGTGGCAGGCTAGTGGGTGCTGGCGATCCGGTGGCAGGCTAGTGGGTGCTGGCGATCCGGTGGCAGGCTAGTGGGTGCTGGCGATCCGGTGGCAGGCGAAAAGGGTGCTGGCGATCCGGTGGCGGGCAAAAAGGGTGCTGGCGATCCGGTGGCAGGCGGAAAGGGTGCTGGCGATCCGGTGGCAGGCGGAAAGGGTGCTGGCGATCCGGTGGCAGGCGGAAAGGGTGCTGGCGATTCGGTTTGCAGGTGAAGACGGTGTTGGCGATCCGGTGGCAGGCGAAGACGGTGTTGGCGATCCGGTGGCAGGCGAAAAGGGTGCTGGCGATTAGGTGGCAGGCGAAAAAGGGTGCTGGCGATCCGGTGGCAGGCTAGTGGGTGCTGGCGATCCGGTGGCAGGCTAGTGGGTGCTGGCGATCCGGTGGCAGGCTAGTGGGTGCTGGCGATCCGGTGGCAGGCTAGTGGGTGCTGGCGATCCGGTGGCAGGCTAGTGGGTGCTGGCGATCCGATGGCAGGCTAGTGGGTGCTGGCGATCCGGTGGCAGGCTAGTGGGTGCTGGCGATCCGGTGGCAGGCTAGTGGGTGCTGGCGATCCGGTGGCAGGCTAGTGGGTGCTGGCGATCCGGTGGCAGGCGAAAAGGGTGCTGGCGATCCGGTGGCGGGCAAAATGGGTGCTGGCGATCCGGTGGCAGGCGAAAAGGGTGCTGGCGATCCAGTGGCAGGCGGAAAGGGTGCTGGCGATCCGGTGGCAGGCGGAAAGGGTGCTGGCGATCCGGTGGCAGGCGAAAAGGGTGCTGGCGATCCGGTGGCAGGCGGAAAGGGTGCTGGCGATCCGGTGGCAGGCGGAAAGGGTGCTGGCGATCCGGTGGCAGGCGGAAAGGGTGCTGGCGATCCGGTTACAGGCAAAAAGGGTGCTGGCGATCCGGTGGCAGGCGGAAAGGGTGCTGGCGATCCGATGGCAGGCGGAAAGGGTGCTGGCGATCCGGTGGCCGGCGAAAAGGGTGCTGGCGATCCGGTGGCCGGCGAAAAGGGTGCTGGCGATCCGGTGGCCGGCGAAAAGGGTGCTGGCGATCCGGTGGCCGGCGAAAAGGGTGCTGGCATTCCGGTTGCAGGCGAAATGGGTGTTGGCGATCCGGTGGCCGGCGAAAAGGGTGTTGACGGTACGGTGGCCGGCGAAAAGGGTGTTGACGGTACGTTGGCAGGCGTGGAGGGTGTTGGCTATCCGGTGGCAGGCGGAATGGGTGCCGGTGATCCGGTGGCAGGCGGAATGGGTGCTGGCGATCCGGAGGCAGGTGAAGACGGTGTTGGTGATCCGGTGGCAGGCGAAGACGGTGTAGGCGATCCGGTGGCAGGCGAAATGGGTGCTGGCGATCCGGTGGCAGGCGAAAAGGATGCTGGCTATCCGGTGGCAGGCGGAATGGGTGCTGATGATCCGGTGGCAGGCGGAATGGGTGCTGGTGATCCGGTGGCAGGCGGAATGGGTGTTGGCGATCCGGTGGCAGGCGAAGACGGTGTTGGCGATCCGGTGGCAGGCGAAGACGGTGTTGGCGATCCGGTGGCAGGCGAAGATTGTGTTGGCGATCCGGTGGCAGGCGAAAAGGGTGCTGGCGATCCGGTGGCAGGCGAAAAAGGTGCTGGCGATCTGGTGGCAGGCGGAAAGGGTGTTGGCGATCCGGTGGCAGGCGGAAAGGGTGCTGACGATCCGGTGGCAGGCGGAAAGGGTGCTGGCGATCCGGTGGCCGGCAAAAGGGTGCTGGCGATCCGGTGGTAGGCGAAATGGGTGTTGGCGGTACGGTGGCAGGCGGGTAGGGTGCTGGCGATCCGGTGGTAGGCGAAATGGGTGTTGGCGGTACGGTGGCAGGCGGGTAGGGTGCAGTGCTCGGAGGGCATTCCCCCGGCCTCTCGAGCCTTCTACTGCCTTAGTCCTTCCCTGTCACCGACCACCTCCTGGCTGGGCTCGCCACTGACGGTGTAGCGCTCTCGTCACCTGCTCAAGGGTCGTTAGTCGCAGCTGCTGGCCGATCCATCATAAGCATCCCCCGCCAGGTGCAGCGCCTAGTCAAATGTCCTCTAAATGTCCTTGTAATTAAAGTCTTGATAATCATATGGTGCTTTGAAATAAAACACCGCATTTTCTTTAGTTTCTATAATACAAAACACGAACTCTTTTATGATGAATTCGTTCACGGCTCGAAAAATTTCCATTCGATAATACGTCATTCTTATATAATTAGTTTAAGTACAATACATTTTATTTAAAATGTGATTACCTAATCATACGTACTTGACACACAAACACGATAAAGGGTATATGATTTATCAGTAGCATTTCACCACTTACTAAAGAACATTTTTCTTCTTTAGAAACACGTTATCATATCTTATCTTTAAACTCCATAAAAATCCAGCAGTGCTTGAACCCCTACCCATGTTAAACTCTATGGGATTTACCCTGGTTTTATTTTGGTTCGCCTTACATACACCTCAATAACACCTCTTTCCCACCTCCAGACGATTTTGAACCCCCACTTTCCTACTACTAATTGGCAATTATTGTTAAATACAATGTTTACAAAACCGCTGGTTTTTACTGACATTCAAGATGAATTTATGTATGGCTAAATACAACATGGATGGGATATTTTACTAACTCTAATGGTGATTTAATCTGGTTACGGCAACTTGGACATCCAGTAAATAAAATATGAACGTAATAATAAAATTCATAGGTTGGCTTCATTTTCAACTGATGCTGAGCAACGTAAAAATTAATTTAAAAAAATAGAAACATAATATCTAAATTCCTTAAACGATGGCTAAAATAAGAATTTAATAATTCTTTTCGGTTGTATTTTCTTAAATTTCCATACCCCTGTAAAATCTTAATTATGTGTGCTAGAAAATGTGTAGGCTTATATTGGAATTCATTAAGTCTTTAAATAAATAATTTCAATCGTTTTAACATGACTAAAGTAATTCTTTCAAATATAAAAAGTTCTCTCTCGTGACGTCACTTCTGTGTAGATGTCGCCATAGGTATTCAAAGCGGCAACTTTTAAAAACAGATAATGCACAACACAATTACCTGGATAAAGGATACAAGTGGGGAAATTTGTTTTCACGCTTAGAGGATAGGCAGCTCCCTATCTACAACAGCAGCTTATTAGTTTACACACATGGAGGATTTATACTATTTACAATAGGAGACCGGACTACCTGGTGGACAAAACCCGTCCTCATTTGTTTCCTAGGTAGCCTGGCTTTCTGGTGTAAATGTTATGAATCCTCCATGTGTGTACTCTTTTCCAGCTTCGGTTGGCAGCGCGCCAAATCTCGATCTCTATGTTGGAGAGGCTTGGCTTTTATCTATTACGTAGCTTACATCGAATTGGTTTATTGTGTCCTTAAAGAGCTCTCCCCTGGAGCAATAAAATTAGATGTTACCAGTATCGTTAAAGACTGTCTCTGGTCCATGGGAGCGCTCTGCGAGGACACAATGAAATTCGTCATTAGTGTCTACGCGCAATAGAGACTGGTAGTACGAGAATCTGATATTATGTACAGAGCACAAAATACCTTTAGAAGTATATTATCGAACCTTTTTGAGTGTTAACAGGTACCCTTTTCGGTAATAAGGAGTACCTTTCACAATTTGAAAGTTTTATTCCGACCTTTGTTGAGGTTTAAATGATACCCATTACGGGATCACAAAATACCTTGTAGTCCTCAAAAGTACCTTCTTCAAGAGGTATTTCATAGTACCCTTACACAACGGTATTTTGTAGTACCTATATAGGTACGTCTGGGGATGCATTGAAAAATACCTTTAAAGGTACTAGACAGTACGGTTATTTTTTACAGTGTACAAAGACCGAAGTATCCGTTACCTACTATTGAAGAGCTACTGCCGCGGATAGCAAAGGCCAAAGTATTCTCTGTCTTAGACGCTAAAAATGGATTTTGGCAGGTCCGTCTGGATGATCAGAGTAGTAATCTGACTACTTTTTAGAATCCTTTCGGACGGTACCGATGGATGCGAATGCCATTTGGTCTGTCTGTGGCTCCGGAAGAATTCCAGAGAAGGCTACATGAGGTTTTGGTTGGCTTGAATGGTATTGAGGATATTACCGATGATATTCTCTGTATAGGGTGTGGTGATACTATGGCTGACGCCATACAAGATCATGAAGCGAACTTGCGAGCACTGCTCGATCGTGCGAGACAATGTAACTTGAAACTAATGCATCGAAACTCAGACTTCGCCTGACGGAAGTCCCGTATATTAGACACCTGCTGACTTCCAGGGGAATCTGTCCTGACCCAGCGAAGATTCAAGCCGTAAAAAAAAAGCCATTACCAAACAATGTGCAATATCGTCGAAGCTTTATAGGATTTGTCACCTATCTTGCGAAGTTTCTTCCTAACTTATCCGATTATACCGAACCTCTTCGTCACTTGATCAAGAAGGACACTCTTTGGGAGTGGACTCAGACACATACCGACGAAAGGGCGTTGACGGTACGGTGGCAGGCGGGGAGGGTGCTGGCTATCCGGTGGCAGGCGGAATGGGTGCTGGTGATCCGGTGGCAGGCGGAATGGGTGCTGGCGATCCGGTGGCAGGCGTAGTGGGTGCTGGCGATCGGGTGGTAGGCGAAAAGGGTGTTGGAGATTCGGTTTGCAGGTGAAGACGGTGTTGGCGATCCGGTGGCAGGCGAAGACGGTGTTGGCGATCCGGTGGCAGGCGAAAAGGGTGCTGGCGATCAGGTGGCAGGCGAAAAAGGGTGCTGGCGATCCGGTGGCAGGCTAGTGGGTGCTGGCGATCCGGTGGCAAGCTAGTGGGTGCTGGCGATCCGGTGGCAGGCTAGTTGGTGCTGGCGATCCGGTGGCAGGCTAGTGGGTGCTGGCGATCCGGTGGCAGGCTAGTGGGTGCTGGCGATCCGATGGCAGGCTAGTGGGTGCTGGCGATCCGATGGCAGGCTAGTGGGTGCTGGCGATCCGGTGGCAGGCTAGTGGGTGCTGGCGATCCGGTGGCAGGCTAGTGGGTGCTGGCGATCCGGTGGCAGGCTAGTGGGTGCTGGCGATCCGGTGGCAGGCGAAAAGGGTGCTGGCGATCCGGTGGCGGGCAAAAAGGGTGCTGGCGATCCGGTGGCAGGCGGAAAGGGTGCTGGCGATCCGGTGGCAGGCGGAAAGGGTGCTGGCGATCCGGTGGCAGGCGGAAAGGGTGCTGGCGATTCGGTTTGCAGGTGAAGACGGTGTTGGCGATCCGGTGGCAGGCGAAGACGGTGTTGGCGATCCGGTGGCAGGCGAAAAGGGTGCTGGCGATTAGGTGGCAGGCGAAAAAGGGTGCTGGCGATCCGGTGGCAGGCTAGTGGGTGCTGGCGATCCGGTGGCAGGCTAGTGGGTGCTGGCGATCCGGTGGCAGGCTAGTGGGTGCTGGCGATCCGGTGGCAGGCTAGTGGGTGCTGGCGATCCGATGGCAGGCTAGTGGGTGCTGGCGATCCGGTGGCAGGCTAGTGGGTGCTGGCGATCCGGTGGCAGGCTAGTGGGTGCTGGCGATCCGGTGGCAGGCTAGTGGGTGCTGGCGATCCGGTGGCAGGCGAAAAGGGTGCTGGCGATCCGGTGGCGGGCAAAATGGGTGCTGGCGATCCGGTGGCAGGCGAAAAGGGTGCTGGCGATCCAGTGGCAGGCGGAAAGGGTGCTGGCGATCCGGTGGCAGGCGGAAAGGGTGCTGGCGATCCGGTGGCAGGCGAAAAGGGTGCTGGCGATCCGGTGGCAGGCGGAAAGGGTGCTGGCGATCCGGTGGCAGGCGGAAAGGGTGCTGGCGATCCGGTGGCAGGCGGAAAGGGTGCTGGCGATCCGGTTACAGGCAAAAAGGGTGCTGGCGATCCGGTGGCAGGCGGAAAGGGTGCTGGCGATCCGATGGCAGGCGGAAAGGGTGCTGGCGATCCGGTGGCCGGCGAAAAGGGTGCTGGCGATCCGGTGGCCGGCGAAAAGGGTGCTGGCGATCCGGTGGCCGGCGAAAAGGGTGCTGGCGATCCGGTGGCCGGCGAAAAGGGTGCTGGCATTCCGGTTGCAGGCGAAATGGGTGTTGGCGATCCGGTGGCCGGCGAAAAGGGTGTTGACGGTACGGTGGCCGGCGAAAAGGGTGTTGACGGTACGTTGGCAGGCGTGGAGGGTGTTGGCTATCCGGTGGCAGGCGGAATGGGTGCCGGTGATCCGGTGGCAGGCGGAATGGGTGCTGGCGATCCGGAGGCAGGTGAAGACGGTGTTGGTGATCCGGTGGCAGGCGAAGACGGTGTAGGCGATCCGGTGGCAGGCGAAATGGGTGCTGGCGATCCGGTGGCAGGCGAAAAGGATGCTGGCTATCCGGTGGCAGGCGGAATGGGTGCTGATGATCCGGTGGCAGGCGGAATGGGTGCTGGTGATCCGGTGGCAGGCGGAATGGGTGTTGGCGATCCGGTGGCAGGCGAAGACGGTGTTGGCGATCCGGTGGCAGGCGAAGACGGTGTTGGCGATCCGGTGGCAGGCGAAGATTGTGTTGGCGATCCGGTGGCAGGCGAAAAGGGTGCTGGCGATCCGGTGGCAGGCGAAAAAGGTGCTGGCGATCTGGTGGCAGGCGGAAAGGGTGTTGGCGATCCGGTGGCAGGCGGAAAGGGTGCTGACGATCCGGTGGCAGGCGGAAAGGGTGCTGGCGATCCGGTGGCCGGCAAAAGGGTGCTGGCGATCCGGTGGTAGGCGAAATGGGTGTTGGCGGTACGGTGGCAGGCGGGTAGGGTGCTGGCGATCCGGTGGTAGGCGAAATGGGTGTTGGCGGTACGGTGGCAGGCGGGTAGGGTGCAGTGCTCGGAGGGCATTCCCCCGGCCTCTCGAGCCTTCTACTGCCTTAGTCCTTCCCTGTCACCGACCACCTCCTGGCTGGGCTCGCCACTGACGGTGTAGCGCTCTCGTCACCTGCTCAAGGGTCGTTAGTCGCAGCTGCTGGCCGATCCATCATAAGCATCCCCCGCCAGGTGCAGCGCCTAGTCAAATGTCCTCTAAATGTCCTTGTAATTAAAGTCTTGATAATCATATGGTGCTTTGAAATAAAACACCGCATTTTCTTTAGTTTCTATAATACAAAACACGAACTCTTTTATGATGAATTCGTTCACGGCTCGAAAAATTTCCATTCGATAATACGTCATTCTTATATAATTAGTTTAAGTACAATACATTTTATTTAAAATGTGATTACCTAATCATACGTACTTGACACACAAACACGATAAAGGGTATATGATTTATCAGTAGCATTTCACCACTTACTAAAGAACATTTTTCTTCTTTAGAAACACGTTATCATATCTTATCTTTAAACTCCATAAAAATCCACCAGTGCTTGAACCCCTACCCATGTTAAACTCTATGGGATTTACCCTGGTTTTATTTTGGTTCGCCTTACATACACCTCAATAACACCTCTTTCCCACCTCCAGACGATTTTGAACCCCCACTTTCCTACTACTAATTGGCAATTATTGTTAAATACAATGTTTACAAAACCGCTGGTTTTTACTGACATTCAAGATGAATTTATGTATGGCTAAATACAACATGGATGGGATATTTTACTAACTCTAATGGTGATTTAATCTGGTTACGGCAACTTGGACATCCAGTAAATAAAATATGAACGTAATAATAAAATTCATAGGTTGGCTTCATTTTCAACTGATGCTGAGCAACGTAAAAATTAATTTAAAAAAATAGAAACATAATATCTAAATTCCTTAAACGATGGCTAAAATAAGAATTTAATAATTCTTTTCGGTTGTATTTTCTTAAATTTCCATACCCCTGTAAAATCTTAATTATGTGTGCTAGAAAATGTGTAGGCTTATATTGGAATTCATTAAGTCTTTAAATAAATAATTTCAATCGTTTTAACATGACTAAAGTAATTCTTTCAAATATAAAAAGTTCTCTCTCGTGACGTCACTTCTGTGTAGATGTCGCCATAGGTATTCAAAGCGGCAACTTTTAAAAACAGATAATGCACAACACAATTACCTGGATAAAGGATACAAGTGGGGAAATTTGTTTTCACGCTTAGAGGATAGGCAGCTCCCTATCTACAACAGCAGCTTATTAGTTTACACACATGGAGGATTTATACTATTTACAATAGGAGACCGGACTACCTGGTGGACAAAACCCGTCCTCATTTGTTTCCTAGGTAGCCTGGCTTTCTGGTGTAAATGTTATGAATCCTCCATGTGTGTACTCTTTTCCAGCTTCGGTTGGCAGCGCGCCAAATCTCGATCTCTATGTTGGAGAGGCTTGGCTTTTATCTATTACGTAGCTTACATCGAATTGGTTTATTGTGTCCTTAAAGAGCTCTCCCCTGGAGCAATAAAATTAGATGTTACCAGTATCGTTAAAGACTGTCTCTGGTCCATGGGAGCGCTCTGCGAGGACACAATGAAATTCGTCATTAGTGTCTACGCGCAATAGAGACTGGTAGTACGAGAATCTGATATTATGTACAGAGCTAGCCTAATTTTTTATCATCACATGATAATTATGCTTCCAATGTTCCATTGTGCCCCCGCGAAGCGCTTCAATGGAGCAATAAAAATGGCTCTTGTAATAAATATTCACTCCACCGGTTTCGGGCCAAAAATTAAGTTTTTTTATATCGTTTTCCCACTGGTTGCTAGCAACCTACTACGGTGCCACTGTGGAACAGTATCCAGTATAGCATCTCCATGTAAAATGCCAATAACATTTTCTAGCAGGTTTTAGCCTGGTAGAGTGTGCTTCATTCACTACTGCTAACGGTATTACAAATTTTGAAGTTGGTTTTGGTTTGGTTGCGCGCTGGCTTGTGGTATTTAGAATTTTTCTCCACACCGTCAAATTTTAATTTGGTTTTGCAGAAATATAGCTATGCTAGAAATGGAGCGTATCTTCGGTCCAAAACTTTTATGGCCAATGGTCATTAAGCGACTCATTTTCTTGAAACACGGCGAGACGCCGGACCAAATTATAAACATTTTGGCATTTGCATATCTCAATGGCGTGAAGGAAGATTTACTCGATAACGTTTTTCACCAACTTAAGATAGGGACTGAGTATCTCGATTTTAGCGGTGCAATATACGCACAATACCATGCATCGAATTAAAGCAAGGATTTGCGGGGCTCCGTGAATGCTTTCTGTGATAGAAGAAATGTAACCTATACTTTGAACTACGACCTGTGATTTTAAATTCAAAATTATTATTGTATTATTCCGTATGATCAATAACTAATTACATTTGACATAAATACCATGGGCCTAAAATTGTAAATTTAACGAACAAACTTCCGGCATGTCCCAATCTGCCCGAATAAATCACCGTACGTTCTAAATTTTTATTACAGTTATACAACATAATACTAATTTTAAATTATTGTATTTTAGTCAAAAAATATCAGGCTGAAGCCCTTCTCCTCTTTCCACACCAACAAAACGACGTCATGAAGATTTTGATTTTTCTTCTTGTTAAATCTGTTAGATGACTTTTGGTCAGCAAAATCTATCAAAGGTAATGATAATGGTGAGAGCGATGTTAAAAATGAGAAGTTGAAGACAAAGTTGGAGCACTATGTGATTCAGGGTCAGGGCGTGATTCCGGAGATAAAATTGAAAACATGGAGCGTGAAGACAAAAGCAACTTTGAAAATAAACAGGAAGACATTTATAGAAAAGTAACAAGACTGAATAAAACAAAAAGAAATTTTGGATAAAAATAACAAGATTGAAAATAAACAAGAAGAAAAGTGAGAGAATAGTAACTAAAGAAAAACATTAGGAAAATATCTTGCAACAGTTTAAAAAAAATTAATAAAACCCATTTATCAAGAACCTCTAAGTCAGAGGGAACTTAGTTCAAATAAACGAGAAAAATCTTTTCGAGAGTTAGTTTAATGACCTCAAAGAGAGGGTGAGGTGGAAAATCAAGTGATTTTTTATCCATTATTCTACTAATTATAAGACCAATAGTGAAACACACAAAAAATTAGGTTCATATTTTATGGATAATTTGAAATAAGCCGTTCCGACCAATCGCGTAACATGCTGCCTTCTTGTTAACAAAATTCTCGTGGCACGCTCCTTGCCGAATGAAATTTGGCGCGAGATTTGATAAACGTTGCTCGCGATTTGACAACCTTAGCGCGAGATGTAGAGCGTACAACGGAAATTTTGTTAACCGGAAAGTTAAGTTGGTTATTTCAAAATACCCAGAAAATCTGAACCTAATTTGAATTCTAAGATCTTAAAGAGGTATTTCCAGGATGTTTCATTATGAAAACTGGTTTTATATATAGTAGAAGAATCGATAAAATGATGCTGTAAACAATTAATTGCACCGACACATTTTTTCGGTATTTTACTTTCCAATCGAGCTGCCTTTGTTTCCTATCATGATAAACAAACTTGCCTTGAGATATGGATAAGATTATTGAGAACACACTCCGATTAACTTAATTATAGGATTAGGAGATGAGCATCAATCACTATAGAAACTAATAAATTGATAAGCTTAACAAATATTTCATATACTTTAAACCATTTATTGCGAAAATTGTCTCTTCAAAACTAGGTAGTTTTATTAGTGTTTTACTTTTTGAAACACTTACTTCATCCAGCTTTCCCTTAACAATGTGTATCCATTTAATTGCTCACAGGTTTTAAATATACCCTGGCAGGACAATATAACATGGGGAATCAAAAAATTTTGTTGGTTTCATTCCCTTTGCTTTTTTGAGACTTTGGTTTGTAAATATAATTGGTTGTCTTCCTGTAGTTGAGATTTTTTCCGGTACTTATTTCAGATTTATTTCTATTTGAAATTTGGTGCGTGTTTGAGATTTATTTCTATTTGAAATTTGGTGCGTGTTTGAGATTTAGTTTGGTTTGAAACTTTGTTATGATTTTGACTTCCCACATTCCTGAAATTATAAAATCAAAGCTATTTCTAAAAATTCAAATAGTTCCTCTATACGTAATCGAATGTTTCATTCTAAATGCATTCTTCGTCCTACTAATGTCTATTTCTCTTACCTTTGTGAATAACTTTCTTTCTTAAAACAAATCCATTGATCACGTCTGTATGAGCTTTGATCTTGCCTTCTTTCACTTCTAGGCCTACCATTAAAAACAATTTTACAAGAAAACGTTTTTTTAAATATTTGGTCTTGATATATGCCTTGATTTGAGCAATATCCTTCCTGTGTTTCTTCTTACATCTCTAAAATTAATGAAGTAAATTATATTTCTAAATGTAATTTATTTTGTTTCTTGTAACCTTTGTACAAATATAACTCTGTTGGAATTCATTCTGCTAATTTTACTGCCACTTTCTTTTTTTGTTGTTATAACATTTGGGATTATCTTCCGCTGTCGTAATTCATATTGGTAGTTTATTTAAACTTTCTATTTCTGCCTCGCGATTTTTTGTAGTTTAATTTTCCCTCTAATAAAAGTTAAGCTGACTTGAAGTTTTTGTAAAACTTCAAATCCCAAAACAAGATTTTTTTGCAGCCAATGTTACAAATACTTCTTCTTTGACTTTTTTATCCCGAACATCCAAGCGAAAATAGACTGTAGTAGTCGCCAGAATATCATTTCCTATATTGTTTGAAGAACGCATCACTGGTCTAAAGTTCAGGCTTTTCCAAAAATCAGAAGATAATAATGAAAATCAGTTTTCAGCTGATATAGTTGAAGCTTATTTTGTCTCATAAATGATGATGTTAAAAGTTGAAATTGCAATACGTTTTTTATATTAACATGTGCACAATAGATACCAGGCTAATTGCATGCTTATTTGAGGCTTCCATTTATATATTCCTCTGAGACAAAAACAAGATGAACTAACTATGAAATCATAAATGAAATGGCTTAACTGGTTAATTGTGATCAATTTAATTTGATCTATTTAGAACTTTGAGTTGCCATTTTATTGTATGGAATTGTAATTGCGGTATATTCAATTTGTGCTTATTTTGTTCATTAAATATAATTGGATATTTTCGTAATAATTTAAGTATCAAAGTTCATGTTTTAAGAAAAACCAGGTGTTTTTTAAATTTGGTTGGTCGAGTAGAGGTAGTACACGTGGAATTGGAGAGTATAAAGAGGCCTAGATAAGAACGCGGTATTTTTCCATAAAAGCTAGAGAGATGCGCGCCTAAAAGTTCGAGAAACTTACACCCACCTACAACAAATGAAATAATGTTAATGACATTGTAAATACAATACGAGAACTTACCAGATTGGCGAAAAGCAGAGGTTGAAGTTCTTCTATAACAAGTGGAATATTGTTGAGGAATTTCTTTCATTGGCACCTCGGGAATGATTTCTCTGTTGGCGGTGGACAACATTTAAATGCTTTGTCACATCTTTATCCTCTCTTCAGGCGTGCTACCAAAGTCACTGATGACCAACAAGGGTACAGCCTTCAACTCATAGAGGGAATGCGGCGCTTTTTTCAGTTTTTTAGCCATTTTTTATTACAATGTAAAATTCAATACAATAACTATAAATAAATCTTAGAATGTTAGAAAATATCAATATAAATTTAAGTACAACTTCTAAAGTTGAACATAAATTACACAGGAATAAGAAAATGACTGTTTGACCATACCAATAAAACTACTGACACAAACATGTGTGTGCCCTTCACGTACTGTAATAATTATGCCTTCATTCATTAAGCATCTCATGTGGTTAGATATTATCAAGGTGAGTAAGAAACAGAGGAAAAGATTTGAGTATAATACTTAATTCAATTACATTTAGTTTTTATACAAATAAATAAAGCACATAATTTACATGAAAATATGTAAATTACTCAACATTAAAAGATGTTACCTTAGCAAGCAAATACGTTGACGTCATTTAATAAAGAGCAGACGCCTCGAAATTATTTTTCAGTTCATATGATAGATGGCGTTAATAGCTAAAACATTTCGGGGGAAAGGTTGCAGCACTGACCTTTGACGACATATTTACACTGTACACTGACCTTACACCGAAATTTAGTTCAACTTGAAACGCAAACTGAACGAAGAAATCTCATTCATTAAATAAGAAACCTTTTTATTAATATATATACGATGGTTATAAACTATCAATAAAGTATCATTTAGACGAGATGTTAAAACCTGGTTTATTTCTAAAACTGCGATTATTGTTCTACACGAAAAAGACTTAGAACGAAATTTGCCTATCCTGAAACTAGGCTTGTTTTGAAAATCATCAAACCTTTTGAAATCGGCAGGCTTAGGCTTAATTTTAGGAGACTGGAAAGCAGAACAAAGAGGACAATACACCTAAAAAAACCTGGATCTAAACCAAAATCCGGATAATAATCGAAGATTTCTACAAGATTCCGCTATATTCTTTAAGAAGCCTAATTTATAATCTTTTTGTGAGAAAAACTAACACAGTTTACAACAAACAGTGGTTTATTAAAGCACATTTTTTTACACTTCGCCTGAAGAGGGTAAAAACATGAATAAATAATGCACATTAGGAAATTCGTTTTCGAGCTACAGGATAGGCAACTCCGACGCCAGCTTATTCGATATTCTTATTTAGAAGGGTCTACCGGCATTCCTAGATAAGAATATACTCGTTCATTCTTCGGTTGTAAGCACGCGCAAACCTAGTTCTCTATGTAAGGTAGTTTTGTGCGTGCTCACAACAGACGAAAGCAATACTGATTTTCAGAGTCTAAATGAGAATATCTTTCGTCTCTTGTCAGCACGCGCAAAGCTAAAATACATAGAGACCTAGATTTGCGCGTGCTGACAACTGAAGCTGGATCAGAGTATATATAGAATAATCTACCGTCTGAGATAGGGAGTTGCCTATCCTATAACGAGTAAACAAATTTCGACACGCGCATTCTTTATCCATGTTTATCAACAAATACCGTTGCTTACCGTCGTTAACAATACTACAGGTTTGAAAAACCACTGTTTGTGGTAAAAGTAAAAATTGGAGTATCAAAAGTCTTTTGCGACGGCATAATACGAAGCGACCTGTATTTATCAAGAATGCCAATGGCATTATGGAAACTTTTCGATGAAAAACCACTTCAAGAAAAAAATGATTGTATTAAACGTTTAGAAGATACATCAGATTGTTGTGGGCAAATTTTGGTGAACATAGATATGTTAGATAAGGTACTTCAAAGCCACAAGGTCCTAGTTTCGACGAAAGACAGCGATTTTTATCTCGGATGCTATTCTCTTTAAGCTCTAGGAGCAAATGTTAACTTTGGGACCCAAAGGTTGACCTTCAACTTTCCTCTATTGAATGAATTTCACTTGAAAAGAATT